>NC_033643.1:4649358-4859169 GCF_001540865.1 Ananas comosus | reverse complement strand
TATTCTTATTTTTTGATTGGTTATTCAACCTTTAACAATTTTTATGTTACTATGTAATCTTTAGAATTTGTTCTGACATTTGAGTCGTGTCCATCGGCATTTGCGATTTAAATTGTGTTTCATTATATCTTTATCACTTATCTTTATAAGTTACATTAGTATATTCTTAATTTTTACAACTATTAAATTTATAAAGTTCATTAGCTTAAAGCTTAAAATCAATGACGTGCTATGATTTGATCAAATAAATGTATGAAAGGTTGAGATGATTAAAATCAACAATTTTTTAAAAGAGTTTGTAGCTAGGTCTGGCAGAGCTAGGCCGGCTGCGCGGTTAGAATACTGTGTTCGGCTCATATTCGCTCGCTCGAGATTCGCAAATTAAATAGCCGAGCTTGAACAAATCAAAGCGCTCGAAATTCATTCAGCCGAGCTTGAGTATTACTCGGCATCGTTCGAAATTAGGCACTCAACAAGCTCGAAACAGCTCGAAAACATATTATAATATATATCTATAGAATTATGTGACTCTGATATCACTGTAACCGGATCCTGGTACATTAGTTTTATGGCGTTTGGCATGGAAAAGCATATGTAGCGTTAGGATGATATGGTCACCGTTATAAATGATAGTGGTCCCTAGGATTGATGTGGCCGTTGGTTGATTAATAGTATAATCATAATGGATTGGAAATAATCAAAGCGGTAAGTCTAATGTGTAGAAAACTTCAATAGTACGCAAGGGCTTATGTCTACGATAGATATAGTTAGCCGGATTACTAATATATATATGATATATATAGTTATATATATTATATATATTTGGCGCTGGGCTACTATACTTTTATGAGTATAACCCCATTGTACTCATAAATTTATTTACTTGATTGATGTGATGTGTTTTAGGATGATGAGGGTAGCCCATTATCGAATGTAGTAGTTCCATCTAGGATGAGTGGGTAGTTGGTTAAATTAGTTATGATCTAACGGATAGATGAAAATGATTAATGAATAATCTAAGTCGGCGAAAACTATGCAAGTATAAAAGGAATCAATTCATAAATATAGTAGCGGACTATATATCACTATATATTATAATATATATATATATATATATATATAATATATATATAATATAGTGATAAATATATTAAAATGTATGTTTAAATATATATATACGGTTTAATTTAATTTGGACGTATTATTGTTGGCCATTAAAATAAACCAACAAGTACAACGATGCAATTGAGCCAACTATAGAATTATAAAACACACTTCTCTCTTCAGATTTTCCACTGTTCGCACATACCTAAAACATGATTAACATTCAAATTTCAATCCCTACTTTTTTTCCTCTCTCTTCTCTCTCCTCTCAAATCTCATCCAGCAGCAAAGTCGACCCATAGCTCACATTCTTAATAAAATATTTTGTATTTGATTATTGGACATGTTGCATCAGAATTGTAGGTAATTGTTCTATAAATTAAACTATTGAATATGTAATGTCAGAGAATTTCAATCGGCTCGTTAGATAGCTCGAGCTCGGCTCGTGGATCGAAATTAGGCTCGCTCGAGCTCGGTCGAATTAATTTCAATGACGAGCTTGAGCAAATTTCAGCCTCGAAATTAATTTACAAGCCGAATTGAGCTGAATTAAGTCGCTCTGAGCTCGGTCCGTTTCACCCCTATTTTGTAGCTGATTAAGTTTTTAATTTATTATTATTATTTTTATGCTTTCGATTTTTAGGGTATTTCAATTTTTTTCCCCTTTGCTTTATATAAGGAAAAATTTTAAATATCCCCTTATAGTTTTGCACTTTTTATTTTAGTACCTTATAGTTTAAAATATATTATTTGTGTACTCTGTGTTTTATTATTATCTTTCTTTATTCTCTTTATTAATTTTCGTTAAATCAGTGATAATTAGAATCAGGGTACTAAAATAAATATTCGATAAGATTACCATGATATAAAGTACAATTTGCAGAATGATTAATAAGCGAACTCAAAGCTCGTAGAAAAAAAAAGAAGATAATCTTGCTCTTTTTAGATTTATTTCGCTCGAGAAAAGGGAACAGGCAAAAAAATAGTGCGTATAAAAGTATTTTATATTATTCATGGATTTGGTTGGATAATTTATTTTCAATTTTAATTTTTTTTAAGGCCTATGTTGGTATTCGAAGTGTGTGAAGTGAGAAAAAGTCACTTTTAAAAGTGAATTTTACAAAGTGATTTTCAGTTCAATTGTTTTGTTAGTACAAACGTGAACATGAAAAAATTATATTTTTAATTGGTGATTTTTTTAATGTATATAAAGAGGTGAATAATAATACAATCTAAACCTATACTCAAAATTACATAAAGAAAATTCAAATTTTTTTATATTAGAATTCAAATTATATTTTAAAATTTTAAATTTAAACTTAAATATGGTTGAATTATAATTAAAATTATAAAGATAAAGTTAAATATAACAATTTGATTTTAAATTTAAGGTTATTATCTCATAATGTTGAAATTGTAAATTTCTAAATAAAAATTCAACATAGAGAAACATTTATTTAAATATGAGATTCACAATTTAAATTGATTTTAAAGTTAAACATAAAATTTGAGTTTAAGTCATAAATTCATAACTCAGAATTTGAATTCTAATTGAGACAATTCAAAATTTCAAATTGAACTCATTATTGAAATTAAATATATAATAACAAATTAAATTTGAATTTGAATTTCAACTTAAAATTTTAAATTTAATTTAAATTTCATCAATATTTTAATTTATAGTTGGGAATAATTTTGAATTTCAAAGGTTCAAATTGTAGTTCTTAGTTAAAAATAATTCGTATTAAAATTTAAATTTAAATTCTAGATTCAAATTTAAATCAAATTAAAATTTTTAATTTTTAATTTAATAAAAGTCACAATTTAATATAAATTTATTTGTTGAATTTGAATTTACAAATAAAATTTAGAAATGTGATAAGGATTTATTCAAATTTAAAGTGAAATTTAACTTGAAAAAAAAAAATTCAAAGATTAAAGTTAAGACCAAATATAACTTCCTTATTTAGGCTTTCACTTTCGCTGGATTCCGAATTTTTTAGTCGACAGTAAGGGTTATGTTTGGTTACTCGAAAGTCGCGCGAAGTCTGAAAAGTCACTTTTATAAAAAGCTGTTTCACGTCGATTGTTTGGTTATATAAAGTAAAAAATAATACTGTTAATTTATAATTTTTTATTATTAAATTTATGTAAAAAAGGTGAAAATTTAAACAAACGACTTATACTTGCAATTTAAATTAAAATTTTACATTTAAATTAATATTTAGAATCAAAAATTATATTTTGAAATTTCAATTTAAACTTTAAATCTGAGTTGAACTTATAATTAAAATTTAGGACATAAATTTAATTTATATGTGTAAAATTTAAGTTATAACTTATAACTGAAATTAAATTTTAAAATAAAAGTTCAACACAAAAATTAGAACATTTATTCAAATTTGAATTTATAATTTGAATCATATATTAATTTACTCTTTGATCTTAAATTTTGAATTCAAATATGAATTCACAATTTAAATTAATATTTAAATAAAAATTAAAATATGAGTTTGAATCACAATTCGAATCGAACATTTGAATTCATAATTCGAATTCAAATTCAGACTGAAACTCATTATTGAAATTAAATGTAAATAAAAAATTTAAATTTGAATTTAAATTTGAACTTGAAATTTTAATTTTTAAATTCAAATTTCAGTCAATAATTTGAATTTATAGTTTGAACAATTTGAAGCCAAATTTCAAATTGAAGTTCTTAAGTAAAAATAATTTGATTAAAAATTAAAATTTAAAGTTTAAATTTAAATTCTAGAATTCAAATTTACATAAAAATAAATTTTAAAATTTAAATTTAAATATAAAGTCATAAATTTGAATTTAAAATTTTATGTTGAACTTTAATTTACAAATAAAATTCAAAATGTGATCATAAGTTTAATTCAAATTTAAAGTGAAATTGAACTTTAAAAATAAATTTAAGTATTAAAGTTAAAATCAAATATAATCTCTTAGCTAGCTAAGCTCTTCACTTTCGGTGACTTTCGAATTTTTTGAGCCGAAGTCAAAAAAGTGAGATTTAGTTATAACTCACTTTAACAGTCTACTTTCGTAAAGTGACTTTCATATTCATTTTCGTAAACCAAACAACCGATAAAATGGCACTTTCTAAAAATACCACTTTTTGTGTTATACTTTCGGTGAACCAAACACGCCCTAAAAAAAAGTTAGATTTAGCCGTAACTCATTCTATCGGCCCAGTTCTGTAAAGTGATTTTTATATTCACTTTCGCAAACCAAATAACCGGTAAGACGTCACTTTTTAAAAGTGTTACTTTCGGTATTTTATTTTCGGCTGACTAAATATGCCCAAAAAAATTGACTAAAAAGTGAAATATGTTATTCTATTTTAGATATTTGATTATAATTTTCATGTGTAAAAGATATATCTGAAAAAATATATTCATCTCACACGAGGATAGACACGTAGGTGGGTTGGTTTTTGACAGTTTTGTGCAAATCTGAAACCAAATCTCAACTAAAAATAGAAATTCGAACTATTATAAAATTGAGAACCAAATCTAAACCTAAACCAATTATAAAATTGCGAAACGGAAAACGAAGCTGCCAAAAAAAAAAAAAATCGAATCTGAAAAAATTATTTCTCTTTATCATATTTCTAAAATATATTATATTAAATCTAAAATTTTAAAATATAAATTTAAATATAACATTAAATATTTATATATATAATATAAAATCAATTTGGTGGTTCGGGTCGGGTTCGGGTTTGAGTCCGGCATAAACAAAATCCATACCGAATTTAGTCGGTCGGGTTTTCTTTTTTATATTTGTATCTGAAACTTTATTCATTTAGTATCAGATAAATCCGTTCCGTTCGGATTCGGATTTGGATAAAATTTTTTTATATCCGTACCCATTAACATCCTTACACTGCTTGGAAGTGTTTAGTGGCACACGGTGCTTTACACTAAGGATGCTAAATGTTCTAAAAGAGATATATCAGACATTGTACAAAAATGAAACGGTAGTAATTGAGAGTAATGAGATTGGGTTTGACACAATGAGTGCTCATATGCGGGAAGAGGTTGGAGATCAAAGTGAAAACTAGCCCAAAATAAATTGATTGGTGAAAGGATATATTTGTAATGCTATTGAAGTTTACAGGGCTATGCAAATTCTTTGTTAAAATTTAAAAGAGCGTATTAGTTATTTGGATTTATTTATGAGGGTGTTTGGGCAATTATTCCTTGTCAAAATGTCCTAGTGGATGCTACAAGGGCATTATTATTACCTTCGTCAAAGGAATCCGCTTACAATTTTTGGTTATTGGATTGGGTTCTTATTGGGCATCCAAGTAAAAGCAAGCCCATACGGAGGAATAGCATTAATTTACTAGGGTAAGATAACCCTATTTATGTATTTATTTCATCGAAAGTGGAAAGGCCGAAATTGTTTTATTTGGTTGTCTGAAATAAAATTCACTTACAACTCTACTTTTCCGAAACACAAAGGGTATGTTTGTTTCAACGTAAGTAGACTTGGGGTGGAAGTGGACTTAGGATTGAAGTGGAGTTGGGGTGAAAATTAGTTCGCTTCTGCTGTGTGTTTCTAACTGTGGAAGTGCAGTTCTGCGAGTTCTATTGTTTGTTTGGTAGGAAATAGATAAAGTAAAAAGTGTAGCTCTTCACCCCAGCATACTTACCTCCGAAGTGATATTATTGTCTATTTTGTAACCTATAGTGAATAATAAATTATATTAAATAAAAATTAATATAATTATATATGTATATAATTATATATATGTATAATTATAAAATAAAATTTAAAAAAATTATATTATTTGTTTACATATAAATTATAATAATGCAACAAATAAAATTTTAAAGTTAAAAAATTATTAACATTAACAAATTATTAACATGTAACTTACAGTGAAGTCAGTTTTGGAAAGAAAGAGAGGAAAAATAAAAATAAAATATTAAATGCTGTAATTTTCTTTTTTCTTCATAGTCTGAAAATTTTCCCTAAAAAAAAAAAAGGAATAACTATAATTACCAAGCCATTGACTTCCTATTAAGCAAAGAGTGGTTGAAAAAAAATTTTCAGTTGAACTTCAGTTCAGATGAAACTCATTTCAATCTAAAAAATTTTCAGTTGAACTTCAGTTCAGATTAAAGGTGTCCATGGACCGGGTCGGGTCTGGATAGTTGATATACCGTACCCGTACCCTAAAAAAGAATGGCTAGAAAAAAAAAACTATACCCTACCCATTTAATTTCGGATCGGGTCCGGATCTGGATATTTAAGTTACTAATATATCCATCAGGTCTATTTGAACGGGTCTGGATAGTGACTATCCGTTTACTACCCGTTAAAGACCGAGTATGGATAGGGTACGGGTACGGGTATCCGTATACCTATATATTTTTATAGAATTTATTAAATTGTCTGGACAAGACTTGTTTCGGTCATTATATTGACCGATTGAAAGCCTAAAATTCAAAATAATTTCATATGTAAACACACAAAAATAAAAATATTATGATACCATATTATACATAAAGAGAATATATAGTTGTAGTAATTACTAATATTATATACTAACATTCAAAAATAGGAAAAAAAAAATAAAAAGGAATCAGAAAACTAGGTTGTCGTCTGTAGAGAATTAATATCGTTAATGATGACGGCGATGGAAATATTGCTTCATAAAAAACTCTTAGGCGGAAATGAAACAAAAAAATAAACAGTAAAAAACAAAGAGTAAAAAATAGAAAAAAGAAAGGAATAAAAGAGCGGTTAGGATTTCAATATTTCACTAGAATAAAAATACTTAAGAGTCGATAAGTCCAATTAAAATTGATCCCGCAACTTCAAAAGTTCAAATCTTTTTTATTTACTATCGAATATTTCATCGGGTCCGGGCCCGGGTCTGGATTTGAAAACTATTCCGGACCCTATCCATTTAAAAGTTGGGTTCGGGTCGGGTCCAAATCGGGTATGGGTATAACATATCCAGACCCATACCCGAAACTTTAATGGGCAATTTTTTTTACCCGCATACTATCCAATTTTTTTCAGGTCCAGTTCGGGTCCGGATAGGGTCCGGGTAGGGTCCGGGTCGGTTATGGTATATCGGATATTTTGGACAGCTTTAGTTCAGATGAAACTCATTTTCAATCTAAAAATCAGTTACGAACAAACAAGTAGGCACCTCGATTTTTTCTCTTCAACCCTCATTATCACAACTTCTGCATGGAGAAATTATGAATTTTAATTCCAAAATTAATATGGAAAATAAGTTTCCACAAGGCCAAATTGTTTAAATAATGTCACGTTGCATTTGTGAGTACAGTCATTCAGAAAAGTAGATATGTGATTTATCACTACTAATATTCTGATTAAGCAAATTCAAGCAGCAATTTCTAAATATATTTTGCTATTCCTTTTAACAGAATGATGCAAACCTAAGCCCAGTTAAAAGACAAGAAGCATAAGAACAAAATGAGACATACATGAAAAATACAATTCTTCGATAATGATGAAAATATCATTAATAAACTTTAAAAGTTAATGACGTTAACTGAATACCTACAATGTAAAAATAAAGATCTAAATAGTTGAATTGGGTTCCAAACTTAGCCAGAACGCTTAATCCGGGATGATCAAACATTTGAGATAAGTTTCAACTGTTGCGGATAAGGCGGAGGTAGTTCCAACTAATTCGGTTAGGATAAGAATCGAGATGGTTTCAACTACTTCAGTTAGGATAAGGATGGAGGTGGTTCCAACTATTTCGGTTAGGATAAGAATAGTTGTTATTTTTAAAATATTTTGTTCTTATCTTCTTATAAGCTTGAACCCTATAAATAGGGGCCCTACTCGCTTCTGTAAAGTAACTCCAGTTTAGAGAGAATTAATATACAGACTCATTGATATAAAAATATTGTGTTTTTTTTTTTCCCTCTTTAATTTGGTTTTCGATATCTATCGGGGAGGTGCTGCTACATTGCTTCCTCTTTCGACGGATCCGGTGGTATCAGAGTATCTGACCCTGATGTATGGTGCGAACCAGAAGCGTTTACAAAGTTACCGGCGAACAACTCTCTGTCCTCGACATCTTTCGCAAGCCACCAACGAGGAAAATGAAGAATGCATCTATCATGTCTGCAGACAAGCAGATAGCGACGCCATCCGACCTTGCCGCCAAGGTCGCCGCGCTGTCTGACGACATGAAGACCGTTTTAGGTTGGATTAAGACCCAATCTGCAGCACCATTGGCAATGCCATTGGAGAAGAGCGGTCGGCTCGCAGGAACTCCTCCTCCAAAGGCGCGTGTGACGCCGATGAAGGGCGCTGCCGAGGATATCTCGGGTGTCCGAGACGACGACTACTCCGACGATGACGGAAGCATAGTTCCGTCAGTTGCAGAAGGGAGGTCGAAATCGTTTAAGGTAGAGGCCAAGATCGAGATCCCCAACTACGACGGTATTGTCGACGCTAAAAAGCTGGATGCCTGGCTTGATCAATTGGAGACGTATGTCGACCTCTACAACTATAGCAACGCGAAAAAGGTAACTTTCGCAAAACTAAAATTTGTAGGTTATGCTTTGATTTGGTCGAAGACCACTCTCCAAACTTTCACCAACGAGGAGTTCACCTGGAGTCAGTTTAAACTACTGATTCGCCAGGAGTTCTACCCTATGGGATATAAAGAAGAGCGTTGGAAACCTGGCATGTCCTACGCCAAAGGTGTGACCAGACAGTACAGGACTACACCACCGACTTCCGGCGTCAAGCCTTGGCGCTTGGCATCTCCCTTGACGATCCACAGGTTTTTCATAAATACACCGCGGGCCTACAGGAGTTCATCAATTTTGTCTCTTTGGTGTTCATGATATCGCTTCGGCGAGCCAAACAGCCACGGCGATTGAGCGAAAGAACAAACTGTCTTGTGGGAAAAAGCCATCTAGAGAGTCTGCTGAGGGCTTGAAAATGTTCAAAAAGAAAGGCTCTACAAAGAAGGGGTCCTCTGATCCTGATTTGTACTGTGATCATTGTAAAGTCATAGGACATGTTAAGGATCGATACTAGAAGCTCTATCCAAAGTTGAGACCAAAGAAGAAAGGCGATCGTGGAAAACGCACAATGGCAACGGCAATGATAATGACAGGATCGACAAGTAATGCTCCTACCTTAATCGGATGGATTGATTAAGCGGACATCAGCTTGTCTCTATCGCTATCCCGAAGCAGACAAGTCTGTGCCCGTCAAATCCGACCGATAAGAGAGAGGAGTTGTTCACTTTTCGAGTTCAAGTAAAAAATGAGGTGATCGATGCCATCATCGATCCCGGCAGCCAAAAGAACTTGATATCGGAGAACCTAGTTCAAAGGCTAGGTTTGTCGACTACACCACACCCACACCTATATCCATTAAGGTGGATTAACAGTAACATCGATTGCCAGTGTAAGGTAAAACTTGCGGTGACCTGCGTTTACATCGATGAAATGCTGTGCGAGGTGTGCTGTTGAACATTTGTAACCTCATCTCCGGCAATCCCTACCTATGGGATCGTGACGCTACATTTTTTCGTCGTCCTCAGTAATATCAATTTGTTAAGGATGGACAAAAATTTTTGTTCACCACAAAGCCATTATCAATAACTATAAGTTTGGTAACCGCTTGCCAAGCCAAGAGGATGATTAATATCCGTCAAAAGTTTGCCTTACTGGTCATTCGGTCAGTTATATCTAAGGAGGCAAATAGCAAGATACTAAGCCTAGCATGCAAGGAAAAAACGGATGATGTAGCCAAACTGATCGGTTAGCATTAGGATCTGTTTCAAGAAGTATAGGGACTGCCACCAAAGCGAGCCGTGGAACATGAGATCTAATTGATCAGCGACGCTCCGTTACCGAATCTCGGTATGTACCGAAACTCGGTAGTGAAGAATGAGGAGATAAAACGACAGGTGACTGAGTTACTCGAGAGTGGTGCTATCAAACTGAGTAGCTCCCTTTGTGGCTCCCCGATCATGTTGGTGCCAAAGAAAGACGGCGGGTAGCGAATGTGTATCGACTACCGCGCCCTCAACAAAATCACCATCAAGAACCGGTACCCTTTGCCGCGAATCGATGATCTCTTGGACCAACTGAAGCATGCTCACTACTTCACCAAACTGGACCTGAAGTTCGACTATCATCAGGTTCGGATTCAAGAGGATGACACCTGGAAGACCGCGTTCAAAACTCGACAAGGCCTGTTTGAATGGCTTGTCATGCCATTCGGCCTTTGCAATGCACTAGCCATTTTTATGCGACTGATGAACGACGTTCTACGCCGCTTCCTTGATGACTTCGTGATTGTCTACCTTGACAACATTCTTAGCTACAATCGATCGTAGGAGGAGCATCTCGCGCATGTCAAAAAGTTTTTCATGCTGCTCGAGGAACACCAACTCCGCTTAAACCCTAAAAAGTGTGAGTACGGCAAGCAAAGCCTGGTGTATCTCGGGTTCGTAGTGGGCGACGACGAACTTCATATCAACCTCGACAAGGTCAGGGCCATCAAGGAGTGGCCTAGGCCCAAAAATGTGACGGAGGTGCAGAGCTTCATGGGCGCTTGCCAATATGACCGAAAATTTATCCGGCACTTTTCTGTCCTTATTGCCTCTCTACATAAACTAACGAAGGCCAACCAAAAGTTCAAATGAAGTTTGAAACATGAGGACACGTTCCGACTTCTTCAACGAAAGATATGTAAGACGACTGTTCTTGCGTTACCAAATTTGCAATGACCCTTTGAGTTGAAGGTCGACGCGTTGGGATACGCTATAGGAGCCGTCTTGATGCATGATGGTCGGTCCACTACAACATTTTATATTAAAGTTGGCTTTTATGGGTACGTATAGCGGCTTTTCGAAAAGCGGCAACAACAAATACTGACATTTCTAAAAAAGCCACAAAAAAAGCCGATGAAAACTGAGTCGGTATAAGTCTATGTCAATATAACGGCATCTTATAAAAGCCGCATTTTAGTGCCTATAGCGGCTTTTTGACAGCCACTGCCAACTTTCAAATTATGGCATTATTAAAGCCGCCATTGATTATCTATAGTGGCTTTTTGCCCAAATACTACAATTTCGACAGTTTTTAAGAGCTACGGCAATTAGAAAGCCGCCTTTAATTAGTATAGCGGCATTTGGCGTGTTACAATGCTATATAGGTTTTGCGATTTTTCGATACTGTTGGTAAAATTATGTTGTGCTTTTTTGTAAGTTGTTAATATGCATATACAATGACTTTTTATAAAGCTACTATTGATTGAAATATATGGACTTTTTAATATGTATATTAGCTACGGATAGTAGTTGTATGGAAGATACAATACAAACATAACACATTTATAGCCAAAAAGTTATTTCATTCATATATAAGCCAAAAGTATCGAATGAAACCAAAATACTAATTGTTCCTAACATCCTCAACATCAATAAAATGATAAAAAGGTATAATATCCAAAAACAGTTTTTTAGAAAGAACATAGTAGCTCAAAACATAAAATGATGCTAAAAAGTATAGTAGGTCCAAATACAAAAGAAATGATCAAGTATCACTAGAAGGATTTGATGATGCTGACGTATAGCAAGTGCCCGAAGACTCGGGATCCTGTAAACAAAAAAGAATTTCTTTCAATAAAATAAGAATATAGTTAACAATTAAAATATAATAATAATATCAATAAAATTATCTAGATAAAATTGTTTTTTCTACCTGACGACTGCCACCAAGGTTACAATCTGGCATTTTTTGTTTTATAAATTTCATAACAGCAGCTAATTGTGACTGCAATTGAGAAACCATTTTTTTATTCTCTTGCACTTCCTCTCTTAACTTTTGTACTTCTTCCGTTGATTCCGAGTTATAACATACACAACTTTCAGATGTGATCAATCCTAGCCCTCGCACTTTGCCACCATACTCTTTTCTTATTACTTCAATACAAATTTTGTTTTCTATTGCAATCACATCTTCTCGAGAAGATTCAGATGTTCTAAAGCAATTAGCCAATTTGTCTTTAGCATCAATCTGTACAATAAATTTTGTTAGCAAATTTATAGAAATCATCAACTTATACAATAGGAGAGGACAAGTTTTCTTTAGCATTTTATGATCAAAAGTATAGAAAGCATCAACTTACAATAACAATACGAAGAAAGTTGAAACAACCTATCATTTATTCAAAGGTTTTGGAAACCTTTTGTATTCCATAATTATGAAAGATAAAAAACCATCAACAACATTCCCATCGACTATCCAAGAGCTCTAGAATATTTCATGGTTAGAAATTTAAATTAAGAAAATAACAATGATTTAACCTATAGACTAAAATGTTGCATGTAACTATACTAAAAGAATCAATGTCGATGGACTACGACGAGAAGGTACATGCTTAAATAGCCTATTTATTCTACTCGCATTAGGAGTATGTTTGTTTTAATAAATGACATGAAGTAAGAAATAATTGCGTCGAATTAGGATTCTTAATGAGAAACGAATCTCGGATTTCAAGGCTCTCTAGTTTTATAGTCACAATATTTAAATGGAATCAAGAAGTATGTAATTGTACTTAGCTTTATCTTAAATCTAGTCTCGATCACTTTATCTCAAGTTCGTTTATATTAGTATCCAAAATACTTGAGATCCTGTTATCAGTTTGGATTTTGTCTAAGCCCGCGTAAAAGAAGTTCGACTAGGATACCAATAAATCTGAGCCGTTTATCTACGTTTAATTCCCATCTTGTCCCTTATTATAAAATTGAGAAAAAAAAATCATCTTGTTCGCGTTTGAGGCTCGTATTATATTTCTTGTAAAGTAATTTTCGTTCGCTGTGTTGCGTGGGACTAATATTTGGGCCCTTTTTGGTTATTAATGTGTCAGTGAATATGATACAGGGAGTTTTCATTAATTCATCCACATAATATAGAATACTACATAACTTTATCAATATATCAACCGCCTACAAGAGACTGAAATTATGTCCCAGAAGTACTTGGTTGTGGACGTACGAAAGATAATTACGATCTAAGATGATCACAATTTGTCCAATCAACAGAACTTAGATGCACAAGTTTAAGCTGTTCAACAATACTACTATAAGCAGTGCGCATGCAAAAATTATTTTTTCTTGATGCATCATAGGTATCCACACCTTCCCATAATTACTTCAATTCCTCTATAAGTGGCTGCAAGTAGACATTAATATTATTTCCTTGGCCCTTTGTACCAGAAATAATCGTTGATAAAATAAATGAAGATTGTTTCATGCAAATCTATGACGGTAGATTATATGGAATTAAAATAACCGGCCACATGCTATAAGAAGTATTCATAGCTCTAAAATGATTAAAGCCATCAGTAGCAAGTCCTAATCTAACATTTCGAGTATCGGAAGAGAAATCCTTATATCGAGAATCAAATGGATCTCCATGCTAAAGAATCAGTTGGATGCCTTAATAGTCCATCCTTTGTACATCCTTCGTCATGCCATCTCATATTATCTGAAGTTTTTGGAGACATGAATAATCTCCGAAGTCTTGGTATTAGAGGAAAATAACGCAAGACTTTTGCAGACCTTCCTTTTCTTTCTTCATTACCCAAATCATCATTATTTATATTTTCAGTAACAGTTGGTAACCAACGAGAAGCACCACATACATCACAAGATTATTCATTCGACCTATCACCCCAATACAATATACAATCGTTTGGACATGAATTGATCTGCTCATAACCAAGACCTAAATCCTTTATAAATTTCTTCGCGTCATATGTAGACTTAGGAAGCGATGTACCATTAGGAAAAGCATTATTAAGCAATTCCAAAAGCATTGTAAATGATTTACTGCTCCACCCATTTAAGCATTTTAAATGAAAAAGATGCACCATAAAAAAAAGCTTTGAAAATTTTGTACATCCTGGATATAGCTTTTGTTGTGCATCTTCAAGCAACTTATAAAAGTTTGATGCTCCTATGTTAGGCTCATCGGTAGGTTCTTGCCTATCAAGACCTATATCACAATGCTCATGACTCTCTACTCGAATATTTTGCGCATTTGAAATGTCTTCTCGTGACGATGAATTATCGAAATCTTGAAAAATGCATTCTCAAGGCATCTCACAATAATCCTTCCATATTATCATTTCTACTTGAGCCCATTTGATCATGAGTTGACTCTCGCAGTCGTAAAGGATCTTGTAGATAGTACGCTGCATTGCTACTGGAGGAAAAGGAGGAGATGGATT
This sequence comes from Ananas comosus, assembly GCF_001540865.1. NCBI lineage: Eukaryota > Viridiplantae > Streptophyta > Magnoliopsida > Poales > Bromeliaceae > Ananas > Ananas comosus. Next base: position 4,844,772 of record NC_033643.1, on the reverse strand, counting down.
CTCCATGACAAGCCCAGCGAGTGTACCCTCGGAGAAACCCATTGCATACCAAGTGTTCCTTAACTACCTCATGTGTGTTCCAATTAATATTGGAACAACGCGAGTATGGACATAATATTTTTTCATCTTGAGATGACCTCTCAAATGCAAAATTAAGGAAATCATTAACCCCATCAAAGTATTCTTTACTCAACCTTGACTTGCGTATCCAATTTTTGTCCATCTAATTTTTCAATAGACAAAAAACGAATACGTAATAAGGGGTCAGTACAAAACAACTTACTAATACTGGAATGCTAGCTTCAAACATACCTTACTACAGATAGGATTACTCTTTTTTTTTATTGTTTGGTCAAGAATCATACTGTAATAACGTAGAATACTACTGACTTTTCAAGCATAAATGGTTTGTAGTTTGAAGCCAATTGCCTTACACTAAAAAAAAAGAGTAATCCTATCTGTAGTAAGGTATGTTTGAAGCTAGCATTCCAGTATTAGTAAGTTGTTTTGTACTGACCCCTTATTACGTATNGTAGAATACTACTGACTTTTCAAGCATAAATGGTTTGTAGTTTGAAGCCAATTGCCTTACACTAAAAATATTATGAGAAGTTAAGCAAGATACTTATGTCAAATTTTTACTTAAACCAAATATTTAGTTGCATTGGATATTTTTATGAGCAAAGAAAAGGCATGCACAATTTAACTCAAAAAAACTATAGTATTCAGGTTATCCAAAATACAACCAATGAAAGCACAAACACAACCAGTGAAAGCACAAATTGATGTTATTCATTACAAGAATAAAATGCACTTTATAAAACCTGAAACATATCCAATAATATATTTCATGGCACATGCATAAATCCAATACAATAATATTGTGTACCCAAGTATACAAATTTTTAGTATAAAATCTCTGCGCAATTTGCCTATCCCAATAATTACATAGTATATTCTCCTGACACATTTACAAAAACACAACAAAAATAAAATGAAGTACATTTGACCCTCTGGCATTGCCCCAATTCATGTACAAGGGGGACAAAATCACTAGCTGGTGCTTCCATCAGGAGCTCTGGTTAATGGATTATGGGGAAGGATGTTTTGGTTGGTATACATGAATGTGAGAGCTAGATAGAGTTGATAAGATAGTATTCAATTCACAGCAATATAATTGGTGGATCCTTTCTAGTATTGGAACAATTGCCCGCTACAGTTGAGACCATCCAACTCATGCAAGCATGAGGTTTGTCGGTCCTATAACGAAAAAAGTCCTAGAATTGAGAGGTTTGTCGATCCTATAACGAAAACAGTTCTAGAATTGAGGGATGAGCTCCATAGTCAACCTTACCAAAGCATAGACTGGAACAAAGCACGCAAGATGTCATTATTTTCTGTGCTTTGCTTTAATTAGTACGTTAATTATTAATTTCTCATTTTCCATCGGCAGGTTTTAGAGGTTTCTTTATAGGAGAAGAACATGTCATTATATTGTTGGCTGAAACAGGTGTACACTAATCTAAATGGCGAGAAGTCCAATTTGGTGAATACATCTTGGGCAATGCTGGCCCTCATGAAAACTGGGCAGGTTAGTCTAGAGTTCAGACAGTAACAATTGAGATAAATACTAGTTTAGACATATTAACATATATAAGCCCACCAAATTATCTATCTACAAATAAATGCCTCTAAAATCTTCTTTTTTTTTTTTAACGGGCACCCTTCAAAACCTAAAATTCTTACATATAAACCTTTGCACTTACAGAAATATGCCTCTTTAACGAAAAACTTCCAACAGAAAATCAACTTCCTCCAATAAATTGGATGACTCCCCAAGCTTCAACTTAATGTATTATTATAAGAAACTCCAATTTCAAGGGGTAAATATGAAAACTCAGATTGTAAAAAAGGTATAAATGACAATAAATGACTTTTAAAGATATGCACATAAAAGCCTTTTGATGTATTAAAATCTTGGAAGTGCAACCATGGTGTATCCGGTTAACTCTAAAGATTCTACCATGCTTTTGATAGCATATGAACATCCCAACACCTTATTAAAACCTCACTATACATGGCATTTTAAACAAGAGGCTGTAAATCACTTTAATTTCTTGTTTCGTGTAAAATATTTTTTTCTTCCTAATATTCATTTTGCTATAATACATAAAAAAATAAAATTGCAAGTTGAGAGAGATCCTACTCCGTTGCACCGCGCAACAAGACTCCTATTCAATATGTAGCTAGATGATGGAAACTTCCCCCAACAGGTAAATCTTCTTTGTGAATACAACCAATTAGCAACAATGTTTTCGTTCTCTTTCATATTTCTGCTACTATTTGAATATTTCCTAAGCCCACAGTGGTACCTTCAAATTGATACCACTGACCCTATTATCGAACACTAACAAAAAAAATCAAATTATAAGTCCTCCCTTTCTATGGTTTCTTGATCTTGGTGTGCTAACTGTTGTATATGTACTGTGGCGTCCAGCTAGCGAGCATTACTCGGCCGGTAAGTTTATTATATTTCCTTTTTAATGCTCTTTTTTTTTTCTGGATTCTATGATCATATTTCAGCTGTTCAATTGGTACAGAAATTTGCAGGGAGCTGGATCGATGTTGTTTTAGCTTGTATATATACAATCTATGTAATCTTCCGTTCTGATCAAATAATTCACGTCGGCTTTTAGAGTATCTTAATTAATTTCACACAAAATCTTTCACCTTAATAATTACTAGTGCAGAAACCCGCGCGATGTTGCGGGTAGATAATAAAAATAAAACTTTAAACTTTTTTAGTTAAAAAGTAATAATAATAATTAAAATTTTAAAATGTATATGGTAACGTAATAACATAAAATAGCAAGTAAGTATATTTTACCGTAGAACAAAGATTGATTGTTATCTTTTTGAATTGAAGATGACACTGTATTTTTATGATTGCAACATCTCTCTCATAATTGTACTAAAAGCCAACATTTAGAAAGATAACAAAAAAATATTGCCTATTCCTTCATAAATGGGATTGCTATATTATTCAATTCAACAAGGAAAAAAAACACTCAAAAGTGTCACCCTCCTTTTTTTTTCTCGTTGCCTTTTCATTACAAACCTTGAGAGGGAGAGAAAATAAATAACATCAAAACTATTATAAGGAGTTTCTTTTTTCGAAAAAAAAATAAAGTGGATAGTTTAAGTTTTTTTTAACCTATCTTTTAATGAAACTCATAAACTTTTAACCAACAATGAAGCAAATAAAAAAAATAACTCATAAACTTATAAGAATTTAGCGAGAAGTGAAGCAAAAATAAATAAAAAAAGAAAAAAAGCAAAGGGAAGCAGGGAAAAAAAACTAAAAATGCACTCACCTAAGCAAGCACCAAAATTTACAAATAAAGTAATAGTTTGCATTGAGATAATTTAAAGGTTTTCAAATTCACTACCAACATTCTCTCAAAAGTGCCANATGAAACTCATAAACTTTTAACCAACAATGAAGCAAATAAAAAAAATAACTCATAAACTTATAAGAATTTAGCGAGAAGTGAAGCAAAAATAAAAAAAAAAAAAGAAAAAAGCAAAAGGTAGCAGGGAAAAAAAACTAAAAATGCACACACCTCACAAATATACATAGAAGCATCAACCTTTTCTATAAAACCTAGTTTGAATAAAATCATACAACTCCCCTCTTTTGCAAACTTATTTCTCTATTTTTCCTTAAAAAAAAAGGGAAAAAAAAAGGGAGAAAAAAACTCTGTAAGTTTTCTATTACCTCGTTATATCATTTCATCTAATGGGCGATGTTGATGGTACCGGCAACGACGATGGGGTTGATGATATTAATTTAAAGTTGTTACAATCTTCATTGAGCTCATCATTCTCCTAAATCGTGTATCTATATTTTTCCTTCCTATCATATCACAAAAATGAAATAAAATAAAGAAAAAACAACGCTTTAGCCAATTAAAAAAAAAATAAAAAAAAAAGAAAGCTCAATAATTTTTATTTTAAAATAATATTACCTTGAAAATCTAAATATTATTTTGTGGATGATAACCAAAAAGGATAAAAAGGGACAAAAAAAAACTCTGTAAGTTTTCTATTACCTCGTTATATCATTTCATCTAATGGGCGATGTTGATGGTGCTGGCAACGACGACGGGGTTGATGATGTTAATTTAAAGTTGTTACAATCTTCATTGAGCTCATCATTCTCCTAAATCTTGTATATACATTTTTCCTTCCTATCATATCACAAAATGAAATAAAATAGAGAAAAAATAACACTTTAGCCAATTCAAAAAAAATAAAAAAAAGAAAGCTCAATAATTTTCATTTTAAAATAATATTACCTTGAAAATCTAAATATCATTTTGTGGGTGATAACCAATAAATGAGAGTTGGGATGATAATAGTGAGCAAAGCCCAAAAGAAGAAGATAAGAACATAAGCTTTTGGAGGCATTTTTTTAATTTTTGAATTTTATTAATGAAAAAATTTAAAAATTAATAGAAATTATTATAGTTTATTAGACAATTAATTATTATAGTTTATAATAATTTATCAATTACAATTATGAAGAACCGTTTCCTAATTTAGAAAATTAATTGCTAAAAAAAGGTTAGTATGAAATGTAGAATGTAAAGGGTTATGTGGAATTAATAAAAAGTAATAAATTTGACAATTAATTATTATAGTTTATAATAATTTATCAATTGCAATTATGAAAAACCGTTTCCAAATTTAGAAAATTAATTGCTAAAATAACAGTTAGTATGAAATGTAGAATGTAGAGGGTTATATGGAATTTAAAAAATAAAAAAATCAGAAAAGTTTCCAAATTTAGAAAATTAATTGCTAAAAAAATAGTTAGTATGAAATATAGAATGTAGAGGATTATGTGGAATTTAAAAAATAAAAAAATTAAAAAAAAATTCCAAGAAAAGGAGGTCATGCCACCTCAGCTTTTTGTTATTGGGGATTAATAGAAAGTAATAGACAGTTAGTATGAAATGTAGAATGTAGAGGGTTATGTGGAATTTAAAAAATAAAAAAATCAGAAAAAATTTCAAAAAAAGGAGGTCATGCCACCTCAGCTATTGTTATTGGGGATTAATGGAAAGTAATAGATAGATGAAATGTAGAATGTAGAGGGTTATGTGGAATTAATAAAAAGTAATAAATTTGACAATTAATTATTATAGTTTATAATAATTTATCAATTGCAATTATGAAGAACCGTTTCCAAATTTAGAAAATTAATTGCTAAAATAACAGTTAGTATGAAATGTAGAATGTAGATGGTTATATGGAATTTAAAAAATAAAAAAATCAGAAAAGTTTCCAACTTTAGAAAATTAATTGCTAAAAAAATAGTTAGTATGAAATATAGAATGCAGAGGATTATGTGGAATTTAAAAAATAAAAAAATTAAAAAAAATTCCAATAAAAGGAAATCATGCCACCTCAGCTGTTGTTATTGGGGATTAATAGAAAGTAATAGACAGTTAGTATGAAATGTAGAATGTAGAAGGTTATGTGGAATTTAAAAAATAAAAAAATCAGAAAAAATTTCAAAAAAAAGGAGGTCATGCCACCTCAGCTATTGTTATTGGGGATTAATGGAAAGTAATAGATAAAATGTAGAATATAGAGGGTTATGTGGAATTAATAAAAAGTAATAAATTTGACAATTAATTATTATAGTTTATAATAATTTATCAATTGCAATTATGAAAAACCGTTTCCAAATTTAGAAAATTAATTGCTAAAATAACAGTTAGTATGAAATGTAGAATGTAGAGGGTTATATGGAATTTAAAAAATAAAAAAATCAGAAAAGTTTCCAAATTTAGAAAATTAATTGCTAAAAAAATAGTTAGTATGAAATATAGAATGTAGAGAATTATGTGGAATTTAAAAAATAAAAAAATTAAAAAAAATTTCAAAAAAAGGAGGTCATGCCACCTCAGCTTTTGTTATTCGGGATTAATAGAAAGTAATAGACAGTTAGTATGAAATGTNTTTATATATATGCATAGATATATTAAATCTTGTGAGCCCTCTCTTTGTTCAATGAAATTGAAATGGAACTTCTAGAGGAGCGCAATAATCAAGCTGGACAAGATGTTTATTTCGGCTAAGACAGGGATGGGAATGCTAGTTAGCTGTTAATCTGCAATAATCAAGCCAATAATGGTGAAGAATATAGATTAAAAATGTGGATTTGCAAGCTAGCTAAATACTAATCGGTCATAGTCACAATTCTCCAAATGTTGGTGGATTTGATTAGTTGAACCAGAAGTTAATTAAAAAAAAAAAAAAACTAATTAAAAATAAAAAACTAGATAAAGATTAATATAAACAAACAAAGTATATGCACAAATGATATTTACATGAATACCCGAAGCTAATTAAAAATGAAAAAAAAATCAAAAAATGATCAAAACTTACCAAAAAAAAGTAGTGAGAAAGAAGGATATTGATGAAGGTGGACGAACGATTCCTCCGAAGCGGCGATTGCGTGCGACTCGGCGAAGGTCCTCCCAAGCGGCGATCGTGTGTGACTCGACGAAGGTCCTCCCAAGCGACGATCACGTGCGAGCTCAAGAGGAATCACCTCGGCGAAGGTCCTCCCAAGCGACGATCACGTGCGAGCTCAAGGGGGATCGCCTCAGCGAACGATCCTTCGCAATCCGGCCATCATGCGTGAGGTTGAGAGGAGCGGACGAGTCGAAAACCCTAGAAAGTGGTTGAGGAGAAAACCCTAGAGAAGAAGACGTTGGAGGAGACAATGTGGATCCGCGAGGGAGAAAGGGCGAGAGGTGTCGGGTTTTGGGTCTATGTAGGAGAGGGAGAGAGGGAGAGAGAGAAAGAGAGAGATAGGTAATTTGGGCCTAGAGAGAGAGAAAGAGAAGGAGATGGTTAATTACTTATGGGCTAGGACTTATGGGATAGACCCATCTAAAGAGAAGAGAAATATATAGTTTGGGCTACTATTTTGAGCGGGCCCAATTCAAAAAGCCGCTAAATAAGTGTCACATTTTAACTAATGTCCTGTAGTGGTCTATCGCGTATTACTCAAGAAATATTCTAAGGAGCTCAAAAGAACTACTCAACCTAAGATAAGGAACTTTTGGCACTGCACCAGGCGGTGAAGCATTGGCGGGTCTACCTCGTAGGAAAGGAGATAGTGGTGCATACAGATCACCACCCGCTTCAGTACCTCCAAATGCAATCAAAATTGCAGCAGGCGCGTCACATGAAATGGATGACGTAGTTGCAGTAATTCAATTTGGTGGTCAAGTATAAGAAAGACGCTCACAACAAACTGGTTGATATGCTATCACGACCACCAGTAGCAGCACTTTATTTGTCAATATTCATGCAAGTTCAGCTAGACTTTTATAAATATGCGAGTTTATATGCAGAATACTCGATTTTTAAAGAAAACCGGAAAAACTCAATTTTCTCACTTGCAGTTCTAGATCCAACAAGTGCTGGTTCCTCTCAAAATTGGGAAGCCATGATCCGGGACGATCAAATATTTCAGATAAGTTTCAATCGTAGCAGATAAAGCAGAGTTGATTCTAACTAATTCGGTTAGGATAAGGATCGAGATGGTTCCAACTAATTCAGTTAGGATAGGAATCGAGATGGTTCCAAACTATTTCGGTTAGGATAAGATCGAGGTGATTCCAACTACTTTGGATAGGATAAGGATAAAGTTGTTATTTTCAAAATATTTTGTTTTTATCTTCTTGAAAGCCTGAAGGCTATAAATAGGGCCCTACTGGCTCTTATAAAGCCACTCCGGCTTAGAGAAAATTAATATACAGACTTTTCTATATAAAAATATTGTGTGTGTTTTTTTTTTCTTTTTAATCTGGTTTCAAATATCTATCATTACTTCCTCCTCCGACGGATCAACGATTTTGTCTTTTGACGTGTAGATCTCGAAAAGTATTTTTCTAATTAGAATTGCATGTTGAAAATTAACGCCCGAGCAAAAAGTTATCACTGTTTAAAGATTTTTTGTGCCGATTGTAAATATTGCCGAACTCAACATAATTTTGACCAAGCTTTGTTGACTCAGGTTTTTTTATAAACTCTAACATTAAATTGGTAGTATCATATAATTATCAAAAAAAATTAATAGTCTCTAGTGCAAGTGGCAAAGAGCTGTGTGGTTGGTACCCTAAACCCTAAGTTATATTTTATAATCAATTAATTAATATATTTTTTATTATTTTATACAATATTCATAGCTAATAAATTTATTAATTATTAAATTACTTTTAATTAATATTTTGATGTTAAATAATTAGATAAATATTTTTACTTTATAATTATAATTACTCTTTTTTCCTCTATTCTAATATAACCATCCAAAAAATTAGTATTACAGATCGTCCTTAGCGTAAGTGGCAAAGGATTTGGTAGTTGATTCTTAAAGTTGTCGGATCGTTGGCGTAGTTGATTCTTAAAGTTGTCGGATCGTTGGCGCTAACTATTAATCCCAAAAGCTCGAGCTGTTAGAAATACGCAACCAATTCACTTAAAGCGTACAGAAACAGCGCCCACGGGTCTCGATTGTGACTCGGCCCACCTGGCCTCACGCCACTTCGAACATGACTCGGCCCAACCCAGCCTTACGCCATTTCGAACATGACTCGGCCCACATGGCCTCCCACCACAGGGAAGGATGCTGGCCCATTTAAGCCAACAATCCCCCCTCCAGCATCTGGACACATTTGCAGCATGCAGGAATCGAACCCGTGACCTCTGGCTCTGATACCACTTGTTGGATCGTTGGTGCTAACCATTAATCCCAAAAGCTCGAGCTGTTAGAAATACGCAATCAATTCACTTAAAGCGTACAAAAACAACGCCCACGGGTCTCGATTGTGACTCGGCCAACCTGACCTCACGCCACTTCGAACATGACTCGGCCCTATCCAGCCTCACGCCATTTCGAACATGACTCGGCCCACATGGCCTCTCGCCACAGGGCAGGATGCTGGCCAATTTAAGCCAACAATCCCCCCTCCAGCACCTGCACACATTTGCAGCATGCAGAAATCGAACCCGTAACCTCTAGCTCTGATACCACTTGTCGGATCGTTGGCGCTAACCATTAATCCCAAAAGCTCGAGCTGTTAGAAATACGCAACCAATTCATTTAAAGCGTACAGAAACAGCACCCACGGGTCTCGATTGTGACTCGACCCACCTAGCCTCACGCTACTTCGAACATGACTCGGCCCAACCTAGCCTCACGCCATTTCGAACATGACTCGGCCCACATGGCCTCCCGCCACAAGGCAGGATGCTGGCCCATTTAAACCAACAAAAGTCTCATGTTCGAATCCTAGTTGATTCACATTGTATCTATCATAGAATTGCTTATTCCTAAACCAACGATGAATAATTATATACCTACACAATAATTTATCCTATTCTAAAAATTGATTTGAACGCTGAATGTGATATTTTATACTAATTATTTGATCACTCTCTTTATTTACTAATATTTTTTTAACATACTAGGAAGATATTATCCAAATATAGTCTTTAATATTTTAGTGGATCTCAGAATTACAGTCCACGTGCAAAATCTATACACAACGACAACTTCACTCGAGGTCGTGGGTTCCATTCTTGAGTTTGAGGTAACCAAAACACACTCTAAACTCTCTAAAATTTTCCTTTTATGTTAAAATGGCCTTGTATATTATATGAGAAATACAGGAAAACTCCATTTTGGATTGTATGTAAGCTTCAAAGTAAACACCATTTTCATTCACTTGATCTTTAATGAGAAACTCTCTTTTCTAACCATTTTTAGTTTCGTTCCTTTCAAAGTGAGCAACATGTAAAACAAGGCGCGCTTTCCATTTTTGCTCTACATAAAACCCTTAAACCCTACTTCTTTGAGGTATATGGCTAGTAAGGTTGCTGCCATGTGAACCCAATCGGACTCCTAACTCGGCGCTTCCCGTCGGACCACGTTATCGACCCGAACTCCGTCCGGGCGCTCCCTGGCGACAGCTTCACGGCGTCGGCCGAAACCCTAATCCGGAACTCCAGTTCCCGGCCCTCTCCGTCGAACACGAGCTTCGCCGGCTCGACCGCCACCGCAACGCCCGCGGGCTCTCTGATGCTCACTCGGTACTCTCCCCTCCCTTTCACGACGCTCGTTAGCCTCCGGCGGACGACCGCCTCGAGTCTGCCACCTGCTGCCGCCGCCGCCGACTGCTCGATCATCACTAAAATCGAGGGATAGTTTAAATCCCAAGGCATGCTTGTATTGTTTGAACATTTTACGAAAGTACGTGTGATTGCACGGATATCGATTTCTGTGTAATTCGAGGCGCATAGGAAGTTCAAGAAATCGTCGGCCGTCGTGTTGTAGACTAGACTAGGTTCAACTGCTTTTTCGGGGTCCATATGCCCCGCCCCGTGGGCCCACTCGGTGGACCGGTTCCCGGAGCTCTCGTCGACGAGGTCGTGGCCAAGGTTGTCGGTGACGTACGCCGTGGTCATCATCGCCGAACGGACGGCTGCGGGAGACCAGTCGGGGTGCGCGGCCTTGAGCAGCGCCGCCACTCCGGACGCGTGCGGGCACGCCATCGATGTTCCGGACATGATGTTGAATTCCGTCCGGCGCGCGTCGGCCGGAAGGTTGGTGGGGCCCACGTCGGCGGCCCACCCGGCGAGGATGCCGACGCCGGGGGCGATCAGGTCCGGCTTGATCAGGTACGGCGACTGCGCGCTCGGCCCGCGGCCCCGTCGCGGAGCGGACGTATGCATGGACGGCGTTGCCCGCGGAATACCCGACCGCCACCGCGGGGATGAGGTGCGCGTCGGGGACGACGCCCTCGCCGTCGAAGAATTGGTTCGCGATGATCGCACCGGCGCCGCCGGCCGCCTTGACGGCCAATCCCTTCTCAACACGACGGACGCCGCCGCGCTCGCACAGCACCACCCTGCCGCGCGTCAGCGCCGGGTCCAGCGACCCCCACGCGCAGAACGGCGCAGTGGAGCGGGAAACGGCGGTTGAGACGTTTCCCGCGTAAACCAGTTGAAACCAACGGTCGCGCGGGACGCGTTCCCCCGCGTACAGGGAAGCGCCGGGGAAACGGGCGCCGTCGCCGAGGACGACGTCGGCGGGGAACCGGCGGTCGATGGTGCCGGCGCCGACGGTGGCGATCCAGGGGGCGACGTTCGTGGCGGTCATCTCGCCGGGGCCGTCGTTGCCGGCGGAGGCGGCGACGAAGACGCCGTGCCGGGCGGCGGCGGCGAAGGCGCCGACGGCGATAGGGTCGAGGTGGTAAGGCGCCGGCGACGCACCGACGGAGAGGGAGACGACGTCGGCGCCGTCGTCGACGGCGCGGTCGATGGCGGCGAGGATGTCGGAGTCGAAGCAGCCGGGCGACCAGCAGACCTTGTAGGCGGCGACGCGGGCGCGGGGGGCGACGCCGGAAGCCTCGCCGGCGGCGAAGCCGAAGAGCGACGCGCCGGATACGACGGCGCCGGCGGCGGTGGAGGCGGTGTGGGTCCCGTGGCCGTCGGAGTCCCACGGCGACAGAACGTCCGAATTGGTGGCATTAGCGGACCTCCTCTTACTCGCCGCCAGAAATCCGGCGGGAAAGAAGCGGGCGCCGAGCAGCTTGCGGTTGCAGGAATTGGCGGGAAATTTAGGCCCGGGCTCGCAGGCGCCGCGCCACCGGCTGGGCGGCGGGGGGAGCCCCTCGGCGGAGAAGCTGCGGTGGTCGGGGCGAATGCCGGTGTCGAGCACGGCGATGACGGTTCCGGCGCCGGCGTCAGCTGCGGAGAGGAGAGCGTGGGGACGGCGAGGATTCGAGGAGACGAGGCCGAGGAATTGCGGGGAGCGGGTGGTGTGGGGGCGGCGGAGGCGGTCGGGGAAGACGGCGAGACATGGAAGACTGTATGGTAAGTGTGGAGAATGCCCATGCCCACACCATAATTGTCTTCTTCTTCTTCTGCTTCTTCTTCATCTTGTTTAGTGGTGAGGAGGAGAGAGGAGAGGGTGGAAGAGTACCAGGAATCGACGTTTGGGAACGCGGAGGGTTTGAGCTCGTTGTTTACTTGGATGATGTAAACGCTTCTTGGTGAAGCTCTGGAGAGGGTGTTAATGGTGGAGGTAAGGAGGAGGAGGAGGAGGAGAAAGGTAGAGGGAGCCATGGGTGGTGTGGAGATGAGCTTGTGGGTTGGGGAATTTATAGATGAGCAATTCTATAGATACAATCTAAAATAGAGTGTACATTTTACACACTTTATTTTAAGATTATTCTTATCACATTAATTTTTTAAAATTTTACTGAAAATTAAGTTGATTTTTATCAACCAGAAAATTATAGGGGTAAGATCTACACTCCTTTTTGGTATGTACAAAATGCATTTTTCTTTATAGAGTGAGTCGAGTTTCATTTTGGTCCTTCAACTTTCAAATCGTTATATTTAAAACTTCATATAGCCTTCTCTGTTATATTTATTTTATATAATAATAATAATAATATTCATAGTTTATTATTGTAATATATATATATATATATATATATATATATATATATATATATATATATATATATATATNATATATATATATTATTTATGATCAGACTTTTTATTATCTCACATGACACACTAAAATTAATTTTGAGAATATCTATATATATTATTGTCGCAATAAATTTTCTTCTTATTTTTGAATGATTCATAATTGAGGAGGGAATTTTTTTTTTCTGTTATTCTACGATTGGATTTGAAACATCTAATCTATGATGAATAAAAGTATAGAAAGAAAAATATTTTTAAAGCATTATTTTAATATATAATTACTATATTACTATTTCATTTGGCTCAACACACTTATTAGTTTTCAAATATATTCTATCGGTTATAATTAAGAAATTTTTTAAAGAAATAATTTCATAAATATCCTTCTAGAAATTATTAATTTCATCAATATCCTTCTAAAATTGATAATATCACAAATACCCTCCAATATGTTTAAAATTATCATAAATACCCCTCATTAGTTAAAATCCGTTAAATCCCATCTGAAAAGGAGTTAAATTTTCAAAATACCATTTTTACCCTTTATTTCTTATTAATAGTAGAAATACTAATAGGTATTTCAAGATATTTTTTGTAAATCTAAATTTGAGTATTTAATATATACATATTAAATTAAATTATTAATATATATTAATTATTAAAAAATATATAAAAATTATATTTTATATATAGTATGTTTTTATCTGATTTTGTTTTTGTTTTTAGTTTCGGATTTCGGTTCAGGTTCAGTAGTAATAGTAATTTTGAAATAAATTATAGATTTTATTTTTTTCCTATTTAAGCAAAAGTAAATCACATAACTATATGCAAGCATTGTTCTGTCGATTGAAACAAAAAGAGAGTTTTGTTCAAAAGCTAAAATATATTATATTTCAGTTTTTTAATGCGTTTAATGCAGATAAAATTATCAAGAATATTTTGATTAAAAAAAAATTTTAAGCTTTCAAGATTAAAGAAAGATCGGATAATTCCTTAACATTATTTTCATTTAAATTTTTATGTATAATTATTTATTCGATAAAATATAAATAGAGCCACTAGATTTGGTAAAATTATCAAAAAAAACTAAAAACTTCTCTTTTTTTCATACACTGAAATTAGTTAATTTTTTTTAAAATTAAAAGCTAATGGGATATCAACTAAAAAAATGAAAGTTGAGAGAGCTGTTTCAAAATGGCATATAGTTGAGGGGGTCTCCATACATTTTAACTTAAGAAAAACTTGAGGGTAAATAAGTCATTTTAAAATTTAACCCATCTTTAACCATTTAATAACTATGGTAAAGCTAACATAACTAACAATAAGGGTATTGATGATAATTTTCTGTGTTTACAAGAGTATGGGTGATATTTTAAACTTTATAGGGACATCTATGATATTTTAGACTTTGGGAGGGGTATCCATGAAATTGCCCCTTTTTTAAAAAATTTGTTCTAAAAGTTCAGTTAGGCATAACTTAGTAATACGGTGTCCGTTGCTCTCGTAGTTTTATAACATAAAATAAAAAAATTTAAAGTTATTTTTAAAATTTTTAAATATTTTAAAATATAAAATAATACTTTTAGCTATAATATTACCAAATTAAATCTTACCTCAAATCCATCCTACCAATTTTTTTAAAAAAATTAATTCAAATTTAAACTACAAAACTTTACATTTTTATATTATTTAAATATTTAAATATTTATTCTGGGCAGGGTCGACGATGATTTGTGCGAGGACTAGGCGGAGCGGATCGTATCGTAAAGGAGGCGGGTCAATTTCGAATATGTCTCGGATTATAAAATGACCGATTTGTTTATTTTCTCCTTTAAAAATGGGCTCTCATTCGGAATGGATCCAAACAGAAACACCGTCAACCCGGATCCATTTGAATCACTGGCCTCAAAACTCGTGCAAGAGGTGATGGGAAGCGGGAAGAGAGGCCAGGGTTGTGAGTTTGGGGAAAGGGCGAGGAAGACAGGCGGATGGGCGATGGATGGAGTGAGAGCGTGCAGACGCGGGCATGACGTGGCGGGAAGAAGGACGAGGAGGAGTAGCGTTTTTTTTGGACTCGGCAGTCAGCGGCTGACTGGACGTCATGGGGAAGAGTCTCGCGCCCCGCCCGTTTTGGCCGCAGGCTCCTGGGGATGTTGCGGTCGAGCTGGACAGCACACGGCGGTTACAGATGCTCCCGTCAGCCCCCGTCTGCAATGCTACTGACTATTCTACACTGCAAGTCTGCAGCCCTTCATTTGCACTCAAGTGTGAGTCAAAATTAGTGCCAATACCGACCATATCTAGTGTAAGTGATAAAAAATTTAACAATTGATATTTAAAGTTTACAGTTCAAATTTTAATTAATTTATATTTTTAGCTAAGTTTATTTTTAAATAAATATATATATATATATTGTAGGATTTGATATAATAAATTAAATTCGTTGACCTATGGACAAAAAAGTCTTGGAGTCTTTTTTTACTATAAATAATTCTTCCTATTTTATTATTATTTATCGTCCTTAAACTCCTGATAACTTGTTAAATTATTTTTTTTTCTATTTCGTTATTAAATGCATTGTCGCTAATGCTTGCAAAATAAAATCTTTCTCCATTTTTTTCAGTGTTTTTGTACCCAACCGATCAATAGATCTGCTCTGTTTTTATTCTAACAATAATAATAATTCTCAGCCCATCTTATGATTCCTTGACATGAATTTTAGAAATATATAAAGCTTTCACCTACAACAAAAGCGATGAATCAGAAATTGCTCTAATAGCCGTGAGCAGCGACTTAAGAAAATTCTGTTCATAATAAGAAAGCAAAAAGATTGTGTAGATGCCCTCAGAAAAAGTGTAAAATTTGCACTACTTTTTGGATGTATGAATGACACTGCTCTTAAATTCTACTGTTTAATAGATTTTTGATGATTCAAAATTTGGGTCAAACTGGAGGGTTCAAATGGTATGATTTGACTTTCACTCGAGATATACGTGCTAGAGTAAAAAATTGACTAAGCTCTAGGTATATGTGCTAGATTTAGTTGGATTTAATTTGGGTTTCATTCCAGAAACATGTGCTAGAGCATTTGACTAAGCCCCAAATATATGTATTAAGATTTGTCGAATTTAATTTGAATAAACTCTAAATATATGTGTTAGAGCTCAATCGAACTTGATTTGAATGAGTCGTGACCTAGTCTATAAAAAGGTTCGGTTCAATCTTTTAAATCGTATAAATCAAAAAATCATTTTGAACCATTTGAACGAGCGTTTCAATTATCGAATAGGTGAATTGACCCAGGTTTAACAAAACTGTTCAAATTTTTTTTTTATTAAGCCATATTAAAATCTAACTGCTTCAAATCAACTTAATTAATTAACCATTTTTTTTTCTATTTTAATAAACCAGTCTTACAAAAGGTGAAACTTGAAAACTGATATTTACTTAATTGGTTCTAAAAATCAATATTCAATAATTATGTACGATACCCTAGAATAGTTTTAACAGCGTGGATTGTTGGTTTGAACACCCTAAAATTGAAAACGAGACTATAATACCGGAGCTCTAGTACTATAGATAGTATAAAAGACTATACATATATATAGAGTTGGACTGGGCTACTATTAGTAGCAAAATCCTATTGTTGCTATCAGTTTTTTAGCCTTTGGATCAACTCTTTTCATTATTTCTAACCATTGGATTAAGTACTATAACCCAGTACGGACCACTCAACCCTAGGGGGACCACTCAACTCTAACTGACTAATATCATCCTAACCCTACAATTTTTCATCCAAGGGTTAAAAACTTTATAGCAAAAAGAAGGTTTTACTACTAATAGTATTCCAGTCTAATTCCATATGAGTTGGACTGGGCTACTATTAGTAGCAAAATTCCATTGTTGCTACCAGTTTTTTAGCCTTTGGATTAACTCTTTTCATCATTTCTAACTATTGGATTAAATACTATAACCCAGTGGGAACCACTCAACCCTAGGGGGACCACTCAACTCTAACTGACTAATATTATTCTAACCCTACAATTTTTCATCCAAGGGCTAAAAACTTGATAGCAAAAAGAGGATTTTACTATTAATAGTATTCCAGTCTAATTATATATATATATATATATATATATAGGCTGAGCTTACTATACTCTTATGAGTATAGACTCTTTGTACTCATAAATTTTTAACCGTTGATTGCTGGGATGTGGGGTTAGGATGATGGTGATTCCCACCTAGAATGATAATGGTCCCGTCAGGTTGAGTGGGTAGTTGGTTGAATAATATGATCNTATATATATATATATAAATTTTAAAAGAATAATTAAATATTTATGATATTATTCTAATATTACTTATTCGACCCGTGGTTGGCCTACTGATTAAATTAGTTATTTTCGATCCAGTATACTTTTATGTCGCTGTTCGATACAGCTACTATTGTTTCCAGGGTGATCATTGGTTGTGGTATAGGCACCTCTAGTGCCTAAGAAGAGTTTAGTTCTAGTCATTTGTGTAGGTTAATTACAGATTGGTGTTCCTACATTTTTGTAAAAAAAAAATTTAGTCTCTTCATATTTTTATAATTAAATACTTAAGTTTTATTATATACTTGAATTAAAGGGTGGAATAGTTGGATGTAACTATAAATACATTTGCTAAATATATTTTATTTATTTTAGTGCAATAGAAAATATTACAATTATAAATAATTTGCTCGACTGTTTGTCGTTGGAAAATGCTACCATGACATAAAAATATATGTGAATCCCCAAACTAAAGAACATCTTTAAAAATAATAATTAGAGAAGTGAAAGATTGATATGTATTTAGGGATAAATTTCTATATATCTAGGGGTGTAATGTGGGACGTGTCAGGCTGGCACGATCCACATTGGCGGAGCTGAAACGGGCTAGGAGCCGGCTTGGCCCAGCTCGGCCTAATTTCGAATTCGGGCCGGGTCGTGCCAAGCCAAAGCTTTCTAGCCTCAAACCCGGTATGGCCCTTAGGCTCGGAAGGCACGTGCCGTGCTCGGGCCAGCCCCTTGCGAATATATAGATTAGGTATTTTTATTTTTTTTACCTCCTTTTTGTATTTATTACTGTCATTTATTTTTTAGGTTTAACTTTTTCAAAAAGTTATATGGCTAAAGCTACGTATCAAACTCATTCTTGACAAGCCTTCAAATAAAGTTTTTGCAGAATTATTCATCGCAAGTTAGTTTATAGAAAAAAAAAGAAACAGAAAAAGAGAACCACCTCTTTTTCTTTGTTTATAAATCTCAAGTTTCATTTCTTTTTCTACATCTAATGCATTAAGAAAGTTTACATGTTACGCCCCGGGACCCAGCGGAATCCCGCCCGGTGCGCGAGACTCGTTATATGCCTACAACATATAAAGCGTATATAACAAAGCGATAAATAAAAACAATAATAATTGAGCATCTAAGAGTATCAGAGCATACAACAACTAGGTTTTAGAACAAGAAGGTAAATAAAAGAGCTAATCCACTAACATAAAACCATGAAGTAATACAAAAGGAACCCAAATACAAGTGCTAAACATATGAAAATGGTGGTCTGTATATATGGATACAAAACTCTCACTCTCTACCAAGATACAAAAATAGAGAGAGAATCACCTAATAGCAAAAATATACTCCTCGCTAACTAGCTATGCGATTCCTTTGCCACGATCCCAAGCCTCCACCGGTGCGGATGGCTCTGAAAAACATCAATAAACAGGGGCGTGAGAACTATTAAACAATAGTTCACAGTGGGCAATTACTGACCTCAGTAAAATGCACCACTAGACAAAAAGTAAAAGTAGTAAGTTCTAACATTTAAATAGAATGAATAACATGTACACTAAATATGAATAAAGTTTGTAAAACTACTATGCCTCTACTTAGCATGAATTTGTATAAGTGTAAATGTTATTCTAATATGAATATGTGTATGTATAAACAACATATTGTCCACAAGCATTACTAGTAAAATGTCATTGTTGACTAACTTGTCTAATGTTTACTTTGCATTTTCGTCCAATAATATTCCAATCATGTAAGACCTACCTGTGGGTAGTCCGGCTTGCGCTATGCCTAATGGCCCCGTGGTAGTCAACATTCCCACCCTAGGAATGACCTCCCCCACGGCATTCCATTTCGGCGCCCAATCTCGCACATGCGAGCTTATGTCGCGATGGCTATCTCCGGAGTGCCGGCTTGTGGAGAGCGACTCTCACAAGCATGTGCGAATAAGCACAATGGCAAGCAAACGTAAATATCCGTCTCAAGTCCAATGTCATCATGTCTAAAATATGGTATAAAAGCTAGTGATCTCATGGTCTATTTCTATGTCATCATGTTGCAGTTTAACCATTTACTAGGTTGAGTGCCCCTTTATGGCACTTTTGTCCACTATGTCAAACATGTATTCTAAGTCCAAGAGCATACTATATAAGTCATTTGCTTTGAACGAAACATGATTCCAAATCTTATAATAGAATGCTATTCTCATGCATGCTAACAATGCATATATCTCTCTCTACTATATAGAGATAATTTTCATAAAATATAACACATGTATTTTAAGCATTCTAAATATCTCGTATGCTCTATCTAGCATGAATATGCATGCATTTCTATTTTACGACAATTAAAAATGACATAAGAGAAATTTCTCCCATTTTCGGTGAGGTAAAACCAACTGGGACTCCTCGCAACCTTTCGTTTGCGCTGACGAAGGTGTCCACTACTCTCCTAGCACCCTAAAGGTAATATTAAGAGAGTTAAACGCAACAAACGATCAACTCTACGATCAAACTTAAATCAACCCAAGAAAAAGGCAAAAACTCACATTGTAAGGTGAAAATCTCTCTCAATCTCCAAATGAGAGTTAGAGTCCTTCTAATCCAACCTAAACAAAGATTCTAACTCAATCAATTGAGTTCCAAAAGCCTCTAATTAAAAATCCCTATTTTAAACCCTAATTTCACATTCTAGGATTTCATCAAGAAAAATCCACCAAACCATGGATTAAATGAGGGAAACAAGATACTAACCTCTTTAGAAGCTCCAAACCACACAAGAAACCAGCTAGGGTTGAAGATCCTTCCTCTATCAAGCTCCAATCATGAAATCAAAGCTTCTCCATAGGTGGAAATCCAACATGAAGTAAAGAGAAGCAAAGAGAGGAGATTAAACCAAGCAAAATCCTCAAAAAAAGAGAGAAAATCCAAGTAGAGGAGTCCTACCTGGGCTCTCTACGGTTTAGGGCTCAAAAGAGCCCTCTCTAGGCTGCGGGGGGTTATATAGAATTGTTACAATATCAAAAACACCCCTAAAAAATAAGCAGTTCGCAGTCTGCACTGCGTGCCGGTACACGAAAAAGAGTACCGGTACCAAACACTGTGCGCGCAAATCCGAGCCTCGGGTAGGCAGAAAACTGTTCTTGATACCGGTACAAACCCGATGCTGTACCGGTACCACTTCCCATTCCGGTACAAGCTCAATACTGTACAGGTACTCTGCTCTGCAGAGTCAAACTCGAGAGCAGCCCAATTTTCTTCACTTTAGAGGTTTGGTGCTAAATTTTAAACCTCGATTCTCGGGATGCGAGCCATAGGTTGGAACACTGTCGACGACCCTCCGGAATATCTGGAAAAATTCGAAACACAGATTAAACACTCGAACCTCGCAATTTGTAAAGGTCCAGTGTGTTACATTACGGTTATTGTAAACTTTTTGACTTATATAATGAGATAACAGAGGTTGTTAAGTTACTCAAAAATTTATTCAATTACATCTATTAATTGCATTGCAAATTAGTGTGATTTTTTTCCAAGTATGGTCAATAGTTATAAGATTTTTGTTTGACGATTATATTATGGAAACCATTGTAATCATTGATTTGCATGATATATAACTTCTCTTGAACAAAAGTGGTGAGTTTCTTTTGGAATAATGGATTGATTGGTTTTTTTTTTTCTCATCATTGTTTAGCTGTTTGAAAGTGTTTGTCCATAAAAGTAACCTTTATTTTCTATTTACTTTGCAATGCTAATTTATGAATTTCTTTATTGTTTATGCTTTATTATATTTGATTTTTCTATTTGCTTTCTGTAGACTATGATGATGGTGTTTTCTAGACAGTAAGATTCTTTCCTCTTAATTGGGAAAAACTGAATTATTCAAATTGAAAAATCAAATATAATAAAGCATAAACAATAAAGAAATTCATAAATTAGCATTGCAAAGTAAATAGAAAATAANATTTTTCTATTTGCTTTCTGTAGACTATGATGATGGTGTTTTCTAGACAGTAAGATTCTTTCCTCTTAATTGGGAAAAACTGAATTATTCAAATTGAATTTATGATTTTAGTTATTTTTTTAGAGAATAGTTTTTTATTTTGTTTGCTTCTTCTGATTAAACCAAAATAATATAATGATATATGGTGAAAGTTTGGATGGTATACTATACAGTATTATCAAAAATTGCTCCATTCTCTTCTGTTCTTCTGATGAATTTATAGTAGTACAATGACGGATATGCAAAGTTGGGACAGTTTGCCATGGAGACAACCATTTGCTGTTATTTATGTGTAGATATATGGATTAAAGATGTTTTTTACTTCGGAGTATCTAAGTTTTCTTTATTGACATTTGAGATTGAAGCATTTTCATGTTTATTTGATGGGCAAATTGGAGATTTATAGATTTTCTATGCTTATGCTTTGTTAGTACACTTTATTCCTAACTAGTGTAGGCCCGCGCTTCGCGGCGGAAAATTTATATAATTTATTTAAAATTTAAATTTCTAACTCTCTTTTGTTTAAATTCTGAAATTTAAAATTTACAATTTGAAAATTTAAATTTTANATATATGATTTTATATAGAGTTTTGTTGAATCCTAATTTTTCTAAATTCTAAAGATTTATATGCATCGAATAACTCGCTTTACATTTTAAATAATAAACACTTTTAAATTTTAAATATTTAACTTTAAATTTAGATAGAGAGAGAGTGAGTGAGAGAGAGAGAGTGAGTGAGAGAAAAAGGGTATAAAATTTAAAATCTAATATTTGAAACCTAAAATTTTAAACTTTTTAATTGTAAAATTGCAAAATTTAGGAAAGCTTCTATCCCCATTTAATATATGTATAGATAATCTAAATTATTTTTAAAAAATTATATAAGAAATATTATATATTTAAAATTTTTATAATAAGAGAAAATAATTAGATTTGATTATAAAGAAAAAAAGAAAATGTAAGATAAAAAAAAAAAATGCTGGTTGGAACCCGCCTCCGACCCGCTCCTCTGCCTGCAGATCGCCGATGCCCGGCCATGCCGCGGTTGCGGCGACTCCCCGCGCCCCAATTATCCCGCGCCACACCTCCCCCGCCAGGTTCCTCCTCTCCCGCGCCATTGAGTATGCCACCTCCGCGCCACCCCTCCCCCGCCGGGTTCCTCCTCTCCCGTGCCGTTGAGTATGCCACCTCCGCCGCCGCGGCGAAGCCGACCCCGCCGAAGGCCGCCGCAGCCGAAGCCGGGCTCAGCGTAAAATTAATTATAAAATTAAACTTAAAATTTTATTTTTTTTTACATGGACCATAGAACAAAAAAAAATAAAAAGGGCTAAATAAAAAAAATAAGATAAAATAACAAAAAAAAAAGTCAAGAAATTATATTAAAAAAACAACTAAAGAATAAGCAGCTATTGCTGTAATACAATGGTAAAAACTGTACGAACTGCTTCTTATTCAGCTGTTCTTTGGAGATACTGTGACATGTTAGATGCATCATTTTGATTCATTTGGATGTATGGATTACATCCTATGTTTTTGCTTGCTTATGTGATTGTGTGTTTTATTTTTTAGCTTATTTCATTTGTANATTTAAAATATAAATATTTAAATTTAAAATTTAAATTTTTAAAATTTAAAATTTGTAATCTCAAAATTAAAGTTCATAATTCTAAATTCCAAATTTTAAATTTTAAATTTAAATTTTGATATTTTAAATTTTTTAAAATTTAAAATTTAAAATTTTATATTTTTCAAATTTACATTTGATCTTAAATTTAAAGTTTGAAATTTAAAATTTAAATTTTCATTTAAAATTTTGAAATTTAAAAGTTAAAAATTTAAATTAAAAACATAAATTTAAAATTTAAAATTTAAAATTCAAATATAATGAGAGGGTAATATCATTATTTTTTATTTATAACTACCCACTATCCTTCTTATTCCATCTTACCTAACCAAACGCTATTTTTTTTATTCTCAGGAATAACTCAATTTTCATCCAAACGCAAAATTGATCTAATCCCCGCTTATACCTCAATTTATACATATCCCTAAAATAACCACTTTTTGCTTATCCCCGAACCAAACGATACCTTAGAGTCTAATCAACCTTTTGCTCTAGCACATATACCTAGAGTGAAAGTCAAACCAAGCTCGACTAGTCCTAACACATACACTTAGGGTCTAGTCAGCTTTTTGCTCTACCATATCTACCTAGAGTGAAATCTATATCCGATCGAGCTCTAATACATACTAGTGTAGGCTCGCGCTTCGCGGCAGAAAATTTATATAATTTATTTAAAATTTAAATTTCTAACTCTCTTTTGTTTAAATTCTGAAATTTAAAATTTACAATTTGAAAATTTAAATTTTAAAAAATATATTTTAGTTTAATTCAGTTTGTATATTTTGGGTATATGATTTTATATAGAATTTTGTTGAATCCTAATCTTTTTAAATTCTAAAGCTTTATATGCATCGAATAACTTGCTTTACATTTTAAATAATAAAAACTTTTAAAGTTTAAACATTTAACTTTAAATTTAGATAGAAACCGTACGAACTGCTTATTGTTCAGCTGTTCTTAGGAGATACTGTGACATGTTAGATGCATCATTTTGATTCATTTGGATATATGGATTACATCCTATGTTTTTGTTTGCTTCTGTGATTGTGTATTTTAGTTTTTTAGCTTATTTCATTTGTACTACATTATTTATAGCTAATATTTCTTTTTCTTCAACAATAAATCAACCCGGTTTACACTTACAAAGCATTTCAAAAGAAATCATGTATCAGGAAACCATAATGAGCAGGTAAACAAAAGATTACTGCAGTACGAAAAAACAAAAAGATGAGAACTAAAATTATATATCTCATATTGTAAGACAGAAATTATGACTAATTAAGTTTGAGAATAAAAAGTGTCACATGCCTTATAGTTTAAATTATAATATATTAAAGTTCAAAAATTAAAATATTATTCGTCTCATAATTTGAAGGACTAAAAGTAAAATCCAATATTTCAAAATTTTATTTTAATTATTTAATTTTTTGATATATTAAATTTGAGTCAATCAATGATATTTTGACTTTAAAAATATTAATGTATTACTTAGTTCTACAAACGTAGATAATATATATTATGTGATTCTCGCAACTAAATTTTATAAAATATAAAATTAACTTAAATGTAATTAATTCTTTTTTAGTATACAATCTATATATAAATGCTTAATATTATAAAATTAAAATTTATATTTAATACAAATAATCTAATCTATTTAAAAATTATTTACATATTTTAAATTTTTATATTAAAAAATGAAAAATTAGATTAGATTTTAAAGAAAAGAAGAAAAAAATTAAAAATTAACTTAAACGGCATTAATCTTTTTTTTTATTTTTTAATATACAATTTATATCTAAATGCTTAATAGTATAAAATTAAAATTTATATTTTATTATATAATAATATATCTATATAAAAATAAAATACTATATATAATAAATAAATATATTTTTAATAAATAAAATTATATATATATATATATATATATACAGAGAATGAGAGGGAGGTCCACCGTGGACCTCCCTCTCATGTGGTCCACGAGGCACTTCAGCCTTGTGGACCTCGTGAATGAGCCAGCGGTGCACCCGCACCCTCGCGCGCCCCGCGCGCCGCTTGCGTCTACGTCTCCGAGCCGGCGCTCGCTCGCGCCCATCGCCCGCGTATCCGCACCAGCGCCCGCTCGCGCTCCACGTCCCCCGCCCGCCGCCCGACCCGCCCCGGCCCGCGAACTTCGCCGGCGCGCCAGAGGGGAGGAAGCGGGAGAAGAGAGAGAAGCGGAGGCGGGGAGGGAGAGAGATGAGGGGAGAGAGGCCGGGGAGGGAGAGGGGGAGAGGAAAAGGAGGGGAACAGAGAGAGAAGGCCGGGGGTGGTGGAGGAAGGGGAGAGAGAGTAGAGATAGGAGAGAGGAGAGAGAGAGAGAGAACTCGGGGGCGCGCCACGACCCGCCGCCCCCGCGCGCGCTAGAGAGAGAGAGACAAGAGAACAGAGAGAGAAAGGGGAGAGACGGGAGCAGAAGAAAGGAGAGAGAGAGAGAGAGAATTCCCGAGGGGCCGTCCATGTGCGGGGTGGGTGGGGGACTATGGCCGCGACAAACACCTGACACGGGAGCAGTGGGGCCCGGATTGGACAGAGGAGGGATCGGAGAGAGGAGGGCAGCGGATCTGGCCCCACCGAGAGGAGAGACGCGGGGCGGGAGGCACGTGACCCCACTCGCCGCCAGCGAAGGAAGCGGGCAGAGCTGAGCAGGGAAGGGGGTCGCTGGGGAGACGACGCGTGGCGAGTTTAGGTTCGCCTTTTATTATATGTATTGATGATGTTATTATTTATGGTTTTCAATTTTGTTTCCTGCTGATTTTATTACTGGTGTTGTTGCTGATGTTTCTACAGTTCTCCTTACTAAAGCTATTGATCTTTTTACCATGTTTACTATATTCTTTCTAATCTTCTCCTTTTTCCCCTATTTGTTTAATCAATTTATGAACTATATATATTGATCTACAATTTTGGTTCTTGCTTTTCACTTACTGTAAAGTTACTTTTTTTTGAGAGAGAGAAAGGTAGCATTCTATCCGCTTCGTTTATTTCTTTTAGAAATAAAGTTAACTGAAAATGTGAATCAACTAGGATTCGAACTTGAGATCTTGGGTACCAACCAGCAAGCCCTTTGCCACTTGCACTATAGACAGTAGGTTACTTACTATAAAGTTAATGAATATGCTTAGCACTTACTATGAACTTACTATAAAGTTATGAATGGTGAAATTTTGTAATTAACTATTTCATTTTCTTCCTTTTTTTTTTCTCCTCTGTGCTGTAGATTTTTCCATACACTTTGCCATATTTTTACTCTATATATTTCTATTCGTTACAGAATAATTTGGAGAGATAATAATTATTTATAATAGTAATTTTACGCGGGTTTCTTAACTAGTTAGTTATAGATTATAGCATGACAATTCAACTCGCATAGCTTTCTGTGGAATAATCTCATGGGGGTTAGGTGTAAAAGATAATGCTTTGCTGTCATGTCCGAATGGATCTAATAGCTGACTGACCTAGCTGCTGACGGCAGGAAGTTGGGCTAATTAAAGGACAGGTGGAAACTTGAGTGTTTGAGAAGCACATCTAGCACCAAAAATACTTTACTTACTATGAACAAATTTTTTAATATTTTATGAATTACATAACTTGATGGTTGAGTGAACTGTAATAAATTATAAGCCATTCTTATTTCTTTGTAATTTATGTTTCTTTACTAATTAAATATCATAACTTAGAGTTGAGCTACAATACTTTCAAAAGCACCAAGAGAGTGATGCTTTTGAGTTTTTCTGTCTTTGAATGGAAAGATATAGGATTGAGACGATGGTAGTAGGTGGTGGTAGGCGGAATAGTGTTTGATCCAAGGGCTATTAGTAATTAAGGATTAGATCCAAGGGGTAGAAACTTAGAAGCACCAAGAGGTTGGTGCTTCTAAAAGTATTCTAGCTCAATTCCCACAACTTATACTAATTTATAAAGTGTTATAAAATTTAGGTTAAAATACAAAAAATTTTTTTATAAACATCTGCATTTTTACTTTTTCTTCTTGACTTTTAAAAATTTATATTTTGTCCCTTAAAAGTTTCATAAATATTTTCAGAAGGGTACGGTGTTAATAGAGAGGGCAGAATGACCAAATTGCACTTATTTTTTCTATAATTTTTTTTTTTGATGTATTGAAGAACACTTTCGGTATAAATTATAAAAAATGAATAGAATAGCGATGAAATCCTGACCGAGAGAGACTAAATATAATAATTTAAAATATTAAGAGGATAAAATATAAGTTTTTAAAAGTTAAAAAGAAAAAATAAAAAAATAAGCATTTATAAAAGTGTTTTTTATAATTTAGTTTAAAATTTATTTATAAGTATATTACTCTACCAGGCAATATCACTAACACAAGGGTTGGCACTTTATATTTTGGCCTATTAACATCGTTTGACGAACAGTCTTGCGTGGGCCAAACACTGCATCGCCACTCCTTAACTGATAAGGTGGTAATTATTAAAATGCGACACCACTACCATATTAGTGATAAATCAGTATCTAGTCAAATAAATTGAATTATAAAATTTAATTACGATAATTTAAAAAGTATAAGCCCAAAATTATGAAAAAAGTTAAAGTTTTAATTTGGGGACTTAAATATCATGCTAATTAAAGCTTGAGGACTAAAAGTGCAATTAAACTATTTTTAAATTATATGATCATAAAAAGAAAACGCACTGGCAAATTAAAGTTTTGTTTTATTCTATATTCAAAAAAGAAAAAAAGATTTACATGGGGGTGCAAATAGGGTGGATCTAAGGCTAGAGGACCTGACCTGCCTCGCCTATCGATCCGCCAACAACGAATCCGCCCCTCCTCCGTGATAGGGTAAAATATATGTTCCATAACCCGCCCGCCCCACCTAAAAATCCACCTGCGGCCGACTTCTAGAACCTGCACCGAAATCCATATTTTTTTACTTTTTATTTAAATTTAATTAAATATAATCAAATTTTATTATTTTAATCAAAATATAATTTTAAAAATAATAAAAATATAGTGAAAGCAATTTTTTTCAAATTATATTTGTTTTAGGAAAAAAAAATTATTTAAAACTCAACTAATATATAAAAAATTTATTTTATAAGTTACATATTTATTCGGGACAGATTCGTTGCGGGGCTTGGGGCATGTTTGTTTCAACGTAAGTAGACTTGGGTTGGAAGTGGAGTTGGGGTGAAAATTAATTCGCTTCCGCTGTTTGTTTTAACTGTGGAAGTGCAGTTCTGCGAGTTCTGTTATTTGTTTGGTTGGAAGTAGATGACGTAAAAAGTGTAGCTCTTCACCCCCGGTATACTTACCTCCGAAGTGATATCATTGTCTATTTTGTAACTTAGTGAATAATAAATTATAATAAATAAAAATTAATATAATTATATATGTATATAATTATATATATGTATGATTATAAAATAAAATTTTTAAAAATTTGATTATTTGTTTGCATATAAATTATAATAATACAACAAATAAAATCCTAAAGTTAAAAAATTATTAACATTTAACAAATTCATTTTTCATTATTTTATAAATATACAAATTAAACAAAAAATATATTAAAACTTACCTAACCAAATTTGATCATATTTTAGACATACAATCAAAATAAAAAAATTTAATTATTTCCACAATTGAATATATTTGGAATTGGGTTTGAAACTCGGAGAGGAAAGGGTAGAGAAGAGGGTAACCCTAACACATTAATTTTCACTCTTGCCTCCTTTCACCTCACCGAAATTGACTTCGCCCTATGGAAGGGAGAAGTCAATTTCATTATTTTGGATGAATTAGACTTTCGGGTATAATAAAATTACAGTAAACCAAACAACGGAAGTGGTCTGTTTTCACCCAAAATTACTTTTCCCTTCCCACTTTCACCCCACTTCTGTGCAAACTGGCGGAGCGGATTTGTTTAGACTTATCAGGTCGGAAACTCCGCCACCGACAATCCGTTTGCACCCTTAGTTGTACAGCATCGCAGAGTTAAAAGCTGCAGAATACGGAGCGTCTGATCATGATCTGACGGATATCATGAAGTAACGACTTTATACCTTTGAGGGTGAATCACTCCATTCTCGACAAAAGGGACGACAGGTCATCGGTGCAGTACAAAAAAAGCAAGCCAAACCAAACAACTACTCTCTTCAAAGTTGAACTCTTCAGTGCACTCGGTGTACCCTCAAATCTCATGCACCGTATTCCTTAAACCCTACATACCTAAGCGGCACTAGGGATGTCAACGGGTCGGATTCGGGGCAGATTTTAAAAATCCGAACTTGAATATGAACCCGAAATCCAAACCCAAACCTACTGGATTTCAAAAATCCATATCCAATTATCCAAAACCGAATCCAACTAAAAACTCGAAATCTGAACCAAATTCGAATATAAAAATCCGAACCCGAAATAATTATTCCTCTTTTCAATATTTCAAAATATATTACATTAAATCTAAATTTTTAAAATACAAATTCAAATATAACATCAAATTTTTATATACATATCATATATAATGTAAAATAAATTTGGGTTCGAATCGGATTGGGTCAGGTATAGTCAAAATCCATATCTGTACCCTTATCCGTCGGGTTTTTTATTTTTGATATTCATATCCGAAATCATATCCATTTAACATCGGATAAATTCGTTCCGTTCGTATTTGGGTTCAGATAAAATTTCGAGTATTCGTACCTATTGAAATCGCAGCAATATATGAACACAGAACACAGAACACGGCCCTACTCGGACAGGACGATTTAACGGTTTCAAAAAAATTAAAATACCAGTACGATATGAGCACCATTAATAAAATATAATATTATCATTATAATAATTGGAGGTAGCCGGCTACAATAAGTAACTCGGATGCCTCCATGCTACCAAGTTATTTTCAATTATGCGGCTTCTAAATCAACAATCAGCTCCGCAAGACTTTATCAATACTATTGAAAGTATTGAAAGTATTTAAAAACTAAATTTCATAATTTTTCGACATCATTTGGCTAGTGATCAAAATGTTTCAAAATTGACAATTTTAATGATCGATATAATG
The DNA here is from genome assembly GCF_001540865.1 of Ananas comosus. Classification (NCBI taxonomy): domain Eukaryota; kingdom Viridiplantae; phylum Streptophyta; class Magnoliopsida; order Poales; family Bromeliaceae; genus Ananas; species Ananas comosus. The sequence goes on along the minus strand of NC_033643.1, from coordinate 4,815,150 downwards.
CGTTTGTGAATTTAATGGTATAAAATAATTCAAATCTGATGAAATTTTTATAATTTTTTTTTTTCATTATATATGAGTAAGATCAATACCTCTAATTTTATATTCAAATTTTTTATCATTATTTTTTATGAGATTTTTATTTTTAGCCGTTTAACTTTAAACTACTTATTTGATAGCTAAATGATGTCAAAAAATTATGAAATTTAGTTTTCAAATGTTTTCGATAGTGTAGATCAAGTCTAAGAGAGCCGATCATCGATTTGGAACCCACATCGTTAAAAACAATTTTGTAGCACGGAAGTCTCCGTGTTACTGATAGTATAGCAGCCGGACTCTATATTTATCATATATAAATTATCAACTTTATTAAAATATTATTATATTTTTCACATGAATGAAAATTAATAAAACTTTTGTTAATAGTTTATATATTTTTTAAAAAATATTTTTCACCAGACATAATTTATTTATATTGTTCAAAAAAATTTATATGCATACATTAAAAAGCCAAAATATTTATCATTTTATATTATATATAAAAAATTATATAAAATAATATATATATATAAAGAGTTGCTATGGTGCTTTAAAAGCACCAAAAACACTTGGTGCTCGTAGGTTTCAACCGTTAGATCTATTCCTTTGAACAATTCTAGCCCTTATATCATACTATTCCACCAAGCACCTACTCAATCCTAAGGAATTACTATCATTCTAATCCTATGAATCTTCATCCAATGCCGAAAATCTACAATCACCAATGATTTGTTGCTTTTAAAAGTATATGTGCTCAATTATATGTATACATATACCAAGTCATTAGTGTTTCTACATTTTTCAGCCTTTGGATGAAAATTTGTAGGATTAGGACAATAATAGTCCCTAAAGTTGAGTGTGTGGTTGGTGAAATAGTATGATCTAAGAAGTAAAATTGGTCAAAGAGATGGATCTAACGGTGAAAAACTTACAACCACTAAGTGCTTCGTGCTTTTAAAAGCACCATAGCCGTACTCTCTATATATATACAATGTAAAGCTACTATACTTCCGAAAGCATAAAAGAATTGATAATTCTGACTTTTTGGCCCCGAGATCATGAATTATAGAATTCAAGTGATAGTAGTCTCTCTGGTAGTGTTCTGGTTCGGGAACAAGGGGGGAGAATAAGCCCTTGTTCCCCCTTGTTCCAAACGCAACGTTCGGTAACGAGAACAGTAGTTCCTGGTTTCTAGAGCTAGCTGGTTATTAAGACTGAATTAGCTGGAACTGCTGTGTCCACCTTTTCTGGAACAAGCTTGTTCCCGAATAAGAACAAGGTTAATTAATATAAATTTAAATTTTAATGATAGTTAAATTATTATTAATCTAATTAATATATTTGAATTATTATCTATTGCTTAATAATAAATAATTAATTAATTATTTATTTATAATTAGATAAGAATAATTATTAATTTAATAATTATTATTTATTAATAATTATTAATTAAATAATTATATTAATTTATTATTATTAATTTAATTATTAATAATTAGATAATTATTATTAATTAATTTATTACTTATAATTAATTATTAATATTATTATTTAATTAGAATTAATAATAAAATAAAATAATTATTTTGATTAATTAATAATCTATATTATTAGTTAAATTTTATATTAATAATTAATAATTAAATAATTATTATTATTTATAATAATGATTTATAATTATTATTAATAATTAGATAATTATTATTTAATTAATTTATTACTTATAAATAATTATTAATAGTTAATTACATAATTAATTAATTAAGTAATAATTATTAATAATTTATTAATAATTAATTAATTTATTACTTATAAATAATTATAAATAATTAATAATAATTAATTAATGATAATAATTAATAATTAATAATTAATAATTATTATTATTTATAATTATTTATTAATAATTTATTTATTATTTATTTTTAAGTAATATTTTGATGTTAATTAATTAGATAATATAATGTTAATTTCAAATTATAACTTCTATTTCTCTTGTTCCAATTTAACTATCCAAACGCTATTTACCTTATTCCTAGGAATAACTCAATTTTCATCCAAACGTAAAATTGGTCTAGTTCCTGCTTATAACTGAACTTGTATCTATCCTTGGAACAAGCAGTTCTTACTTATACCTAAACCAAACGCAGCCTCTAGGATTTAATGGTTCCCTAGAAGGTCCTCATAAGGGAATAATATTAAATAAATAAAGGGCTAAAAATGGTCAAAGAGTTGATCCGAGGGATAAATAATTAGAAGCACCACTCGCGTGGTGCTTCGATAGCACCATAGTCGGATTATATATATATATATATATATATATATATATTGAGAGAGAGAGAGAGAGAGAGAGAGAGAGAGAGTGTTTGGCTATTATACTATTGATAATAAATATAAAGAATTTAAATTTTAAATTTTAAAATTTTAAAATTTTAAAATTTAAATTTAAAATTTAAATTTTAAAATTTAAAATTTGATAATTTAAAATTTTAAAAATTACGTATTGAAAGAGTTTGGGAATGTTGGAGGATAAATTTGTAATTTTATATAACATGCAAAATAGTCCAACATCAATAATACGAGATACATGCACCCTCCTATCTATGATATTTTTCGAAGTAATCTTGCACTATTTGTAATGCTATATTACCGACTAGATTACAGATTGGATAAACCAAACGCAGTAATCCTGACAGGATTGCTCGTAGTTTTGGCAGGATAATCCGAACCAAACACGCCTTAAGGGCATGTCTATTTCGCAATATTTTTTAAAATTTTCTAGGAATGAAGGTTAAGAATGATTGATTTCTATTGTTGGTTGGTTAATCACCGAAATTTGAACCGGCAGAAATTTATAATTTTCACAACATCTTTTAATCCCATAAAAAGTGAGAATTCAAAACACGCTCCCTCTCTTGATTTTTTTTTTTTTTTTTTCCATAGAAATTGATTTTATTAGACTAAAATATCTTTTTAAGTATAATATTTTTCGTCCTACTTCGTATGAAATAATAAATAATATGTCAATCTTTATTAATAAGGATATTATAGTAAACTCATCAGTACAATCCAGTTATTTACCATGTTGAACTAAACATGAGCATGGTACAATCCTAGGTATTCTAAGATATGAATCAAAGAAAAATACTCCTACCATATTGAAACTCAATTAGGATTATAGTTCTTAAAATTATTAGAGAGTTTAAATCGTCTGAAACAAACAGACCCTAGGGGAAAAGAGAAGAAGCATTTTTAAATTTTTAAACATTTTTGATGCTTGAAAATGGACTCTTTCCTTATGGCAATTTCAAACTGTCTTAATCAAATAATTTTTTCAAATATTGCGGTGATAGCTCGGTGCTATTTAATGCATCGTTTTCTAAAATTGCATAAATCTGATTAGACTCATTAGATTCTTATTTCAAGCCCTTAATAATTATATCATTTATGGAATTTTTGAATTTGCTTTTAGGGTGAGTTGATACTAAGGTAATATTGTAAATTGCATAATAAAACATTTAAAATAAAATTAGAATTTTGTTAGAATATATTTTGGAAGTATTAAGCCCTTGCCACTACAACAGAATTAGGTTATAGGGACACATGTTTGGGACACTTTTGAGTAAGTGTCCCATTTATACTAAAACTTAAAAAAATATCTACTAATGCCTAAATATAAAGCGCAACCCAACCAAAAATAAAAGATTACTTTACTCAACTCACCACACCCAGTTTATTTGGCCCGATTACAAACAGAAAAGAAAAAAAAAAGAAAAATCAATTACCATCTTTTCTTCTTTCTTCACTCAATCCACTGAAATTCTAGATGAAGAGTCTTTCCTGTCGTCCTCCTCCGCTACCGCAGCCAACGAGATAGAGTTTCGGCGGTTGCTAAATGCTTAAATAAGTGTTGGTAAATTAGTAGCACTCTTTTAGGTTATAGCGACACTCTTTAATTGTCACTATATACCTAGCGACCCCACATATAGCAACACTTTTTAAAATTGTCGATAATTTTAGCTAGCAGCACTTTTTTGACATGTACCTACATTTAAAAGTGTCGCTATAGACCGTTTTTGTTGTAGTGTGCTATGTTTTTTTTTTTTTTTTGTCGTTTCTCTATTATGACGTACATATCCAAATTAAAGCGGTCCAAAATACCTAATATTTCATTTTATCCAGACCCAAACCAGATTTGATAAAGAATGGATATACTTTATACTCATAAACCAACTTGGACCCGACCCGAATCCGACCTTTTAATAGGTAGGGTATAAACGAGTTTTTAAATCTGGATCCAGATCTGAACCTAGACCTAGACCTGCTAAAATACCCAATAGTAAAGAAAAGAAGATTTGAAGTTGAGGGATCAATTTTAATAGGACTTATATATCTCTGTATATTTGCATCCTAGTAAAACCCCAGTCACTATGTTTATTTTTTTTATTTTTTATTTTACTATTTATTTTTTTAATCCTAACCATTTCGTTTATTGATCGAATCATTTCTATTAAACGAATTTTATTGGACTAGGTGCAACTTATTAGAATGCAAGTTTTTTATAGTGAGAAATTTATGATTTATACATAGATTATTTAATAAAGTGCATGAAAAACTATGCATACGGATACCGATATCCGATTTAGACCCGATCTGTATCCAACATGTATCTGGTCTTAAGTGGGTTAGTATGCGGGTAGTCACTACCTAGACTCGCTCAAATAGATCTGGTGAGTATATTATTATCGTAAGTATCTAGACTTGGACCCAATCCGAAATTAAATGGGTAGGATATATATATATTTTTTTACTCTCTTTTTTAGTGTACGAATACAGTATATTAACTAACCAGACCCGACCTACTCTACGGACACCTTTAATCCAAATGGATGATCGATACTGCTAAATATAATCTTTGATACTCAAACTTCTTAATAAGGTGATATTTTAGCATTACTTTTGCAATAATTTATTAGTCTCGAATATATGTTTCATTGAAAATTTTTAATTTTGAGACTAACTGAACAATAAGTAAATAATATTGTAAAATTATAAAATTTTGTTCTTGAAAAGTTGACGCATTATAAATTATATGTTTAACAACACGATCGTTGATTTTGATACTTTTATCATGAGAAGTAATGTGAAAGTACCAAATGCTTGATACTTTAAAAACAATTTAGTGTTCTAGCTTAGCTTTAGACTCTTTTTAGGATAGCATAGCGATTGCATTATGTTCCGTTTAAAATTTGACGTAAAAATTATCAAAAAATACCTTATTTATTTTCGTATGCAACATTATGCTGCATAAATCATAAAAAATCGATTAAAATATATTTTATGCAGTCTCACCAGAAAATGAAGAAGCATTAAATAGCATTAAATACTTATCTAGTGTTCTAGCTTAGTTTACGTAATAGCATTAAATAGAAACCGAACCTTAATAAACTATTTCTAGATTATACTTTTGATTCTCAAACTATGAAGCGTGTGAGACTTTCATTTTCAAACTTTAAATTATTAATAATTTTTTACTTGAACATATCTTAATTGTTATAAATAAGTTCCACAATCCCATTTAATTAACTAAATCTTGACTACCATGTCCTTATATGAAAGTAATGCGATAGATTATGCAACAACGATTAAAATGTCATATCATTTTTATATTTGCGGCGCATCAATATTAAACTAACTAAATTGAATTATAGGATTTGAGTGTAATAATTTAAAAAATTTGAGTAAAAAATTGCAGCAAATTAAATGAGGCCCAAAGTGTTAACCGGGCATTGTGTGAGGATCAAAAGTGTAATTTCGCCAAACCTATTCATTACGGTGCATGAGATGTACGGATAAACCGGGTGCACGCGATAATTTGGCCTCACTCACTCTAGTGCGGTATATGTATCATATATGTTGCTCGGCCCACCGACTCTCGCGCACCAACCTATCCCCCACTCGGGAGCCGCGGCGCGACGGAGCCCGAAATGGGGGGTGAGAATATCACCCCGAACTCCTCCTCCTCTGCCTCCTCCTCGTTCTCCGACTCCTCGCGCGCTCGCAGCCGCCGCAGCGACCTCAGCGCCGGCGCCGCCNCTCCTCCGCCGTCAGCCCCGCCGGCACCGCCGGCCCCGGCGCCGGCTCCTCCTCTCCCCCTCCCCCTCCGCCGCCGCTCCCTTCGCCGGTGCGCTTACCCCTCCCCCCCTCTCTCTCTCTCTCTCATCATCATCGTCATCATCGTCGCCGTTGGATTAATTTGAAACCGCCGACGATGCGACGGCTCCGATTGATCGGCTAGGGTTAATTTGTGCACAGGTACGAGGAGCTGTGGATGCCGTTGATCGCGGATCTGACGGCGGCGGGGTCCTGGTCCGCCGCGATGCTCCTGCCGCCGTTGGATGTGCACTGGATTTGGCACTGCCACTGCCTCGACCACGTAAGCAATTAAAGCTCCTCCCCCAAATCACACAATTCCAACGATTTTGAAAATTTAATTAATTATTTGCTTCAATTCATCGTTTCTTTAATTTAAGAGAATTTTCTCAAATTTTAACACTGTCACAAAATTTTATTAATTTGTATAAAAAAATGTATGGTGACCACCGATTCTGAAATGGTCCACGCAACTTTTCTTCTTTTTTTTTTTTTCTTGGTAATTGGAATAGTTGTTTGAGTATTTACACTTATCGGACGTTACAAATTTTGTCAAATTCAAAACTTACTTAAACTTTAAAAAATTTAAAATTTGGAATGTCTCAATTAAAAAAAAAACAAATAGTTGAGGGAGCTTTTTCAGAATGGCACATAGTTGAGAGAGAGAGTTTCTATGTATTATTTTTTTTTTTCGAAAAATTTATTTGTGATGATTTGAAATGATTTGAGTATAAGTAAATCCGATGATTTGAGATCGAATTTGCCATAATTTGTCGTAGAAAACTTATCTATTTAAAAAGTATTCTTTCTAATTTCTTTACTAGTTAGATGATTAATTAAAAATAAAAGAAAAAAAAAATTGAATTTAAATCAATTACATTCATCCCGAAGATCTAATTTCTTTTTCTTTTTTTTTTTTGCACCAATACACAATGTAATCCATTTCAAGTCACTTATGTTCCAATTAAAGAAAAAGTAAATGTGTATAGAATTTATCTCAACTCTCATTTATTTAATTTGATTTCACTATCAAATTTTTTCTAAAATTTAAAATTTAAAATTTTTATTTATTTAATTTNCATAAAACCATAAGGTACTGTACTAAAATGGTATACTTTAAACTGTAGGGTATTAAAAATGAGAAAGTTTAATTTTTGCTCTTTGTTTATTTATAATTAATTTTACCTTGTGGGTGAGCCACATGAGGAGAATATCGTTGGTGGGCACGAGGCGGACCCCGTCGTCGCCGCCCCCGACCCCGACCCCGAGTCGCTTAACCAGGTCGAGGAAATCCAGGTACCTCCGCTTGGCCGAGACCAGATACACGGTCTCGTACGCGAAGGGGTCCGCGAACAAGTCGGCGACGGATTCCCACCTCGCCACCGTTCCCAACATCTCGTCGCCGACTTCTCCCCCTCCTCCTTCGACGGCGCAGATCTCGAGATCGAACGGCTCCGACGGATACCGGACGGCCCAGATCTCGCGGCAGCGGTCCGCGGCGTAGTCCTCGTTCTCGTCGTCGAGGATCAGAGGCCGGTCGATCAGGAACCCGAATCTCGACGCGCAGTAGTCGCGGTACCCGCGCTGAGATTTGGAGATTTTTTTTTCTTTTTTTAATTATCAAACAAAAAGAGAAACTGCTTGAAATTTTTTACGAAAAAAATATATATAAACTTATCTGCTCTGCAGCGATCGAGTTATCAAATAATTTAAATCTAATATTATTATAAAAGATTAGGAACTAAAAATTAAAAATTTTAAAAATTAGGTTATTTGAATTAAAATGGCTTGCAGAGCAGATAAGTTTATATATATTTTTTTCGTAAAAAATTTCAAGCAGTTTCTCTTTTTGTTTGATAATTAAAAAAAGAAAAAAAAATCTCCAAATCTCAGCGCGGGTACCGCGACTACTGCGCGTCGAGATTCGGGTTCCTGATCGACCGGCCTCTGATCCTCGACGACGAGAACGAGGACTACGCCGCGGACCGCTGCCGCGAGATCTGGGCCGTCCGGTATCCGTCGGAGCCGTTCGACCTCGAGATCTGCGCCGTCGAAGGAGGAGGGGGAGAAGTCGGCGACGAGATGTTGGGAACGGTGGCGAGGTGGGAATCCGTCGCCGACTTGTTCGCGGACCCCTTCGCGTACGAGACCGTGTATCTGGTCTCGGCCAAGCGGAGGTACCTGGATTTCCTCGACCTGGTTAAGCGACTCGGGGTCGGGGTCGGGGGCGGCGACGACGGGGTCCGCCTCGCGCCCACCAACGATATTCTCCTCATGTGGCTCACCCACAAGGTACATACTAAATTACAAACAAAGAGCAAAAATTAAAATACCACTACCGTAATTTCGCACTTTTAATACCTACAGTTTAAAGTATATCATTTTAGTACAGGACCTTATGGTTTTATGTTTTTTTTTTTTTTCTTTTCATAAGCATTTCTGTTAAAACTCTCCGTTAAGTAATATGTAAAAAACTTTAGATATCCGACCAATGATTTATTCAATATTCACTTTAATATTCTGTGGTTTACCAAATTCTTACTTTAGTATTCTGTGATTTTAACTTTATTATTAATTTACCGACCGTTTTTATAGCAAGTGGCAAAGGGCTTGGTGGTTGATACCCGAAATCCAAGTTCGAATTCTAATTGATTTACATTTCCAGTTAAACTTATTTCTAAATAAAATAAACGAAGCAGGTAGCGTGCTACTTATATCTCCAAAAAAAACTTTATTATTGATTTAATAGAAAAGTTAACGAAGGGAATAATAGAAAGAAAAAAATGAAAACACAGGATACGAAAGTGATGCATTTTAAACTACAGAATACTAAAGTAAGAAAGTACAAAACCACATGAATAATATTTGAAGTTTTCTAGGCTATAAAATTAAATTTGAACCCTCCTGCGTACGCTGCATTTTACTCTATAACTTAAAAATTAGGCTAAAATATAGAGAATCTTATAATTATTTTTTTACTTTTCTTTCATAACTTTTAAAAGTTTATATTTTATTTTATAAAATTTTAAGTTGATATATATAGTCTCTCTTTGTCAAGGTTTTTTTACTATCCCATCTATTTCTTATAATTTATACTGAAAATATATTTTAAAATAATATAAATATATTAAAAAATTATTTTTTATAAAAGAAGTAAGGATAATTTGGTCATTTCAGCTTTTTCATTAATGTCATAATTTTTAAAAAATATTTTTAAAATTTTATAGGGACATGATATAGATTTTTAAAAATAAGAAAGAAAAAGTGAAAAAGCGAATAACTATAGAAAATTTTTCTGCTAGCCTAAAAAATATATATAAATTTCATCATTCAAATGATACACTAATTGCATTCACAATGGCCCATAAAATTTTTTTTTTGAACTTTTATTAAAATAAAAGTTTGATAAAATTAGTAGATAAAGCTTTAGGCTTAGCCACACAAAGTCTAGGATGTAGAATTTACACCCCCTTAATTGAATACCAAGTGTAAGTACTTACTTATTAAAATATAAAGTATATAATTTTAGGTAAAATATGTAAATGTATAATTTTTTAAATAAAATGGTCTAAAACCTTCTTAACTATAGGCCGTTTAATCTCTCAAACTCCTTTTTTTTTTTTTTAAGAAAAAAAGAATTGGATTATTTGTAAGTTACAAATTTATTTAGTTTAATGACTATTATTATGGTTTTTACTGTTAATCACTGTAATTTTATTTATTGTAAATTTAATTAAACTTATTAATTTTAATGAATTTATAAATAAATTTAAGTAAAATTAACATGTACGCACGTGCGGATATGCATAGATTTGATTTGATTGTAAATTTTTTAAAATTTTATTTATTTATGTATTTATTTTGTGTGTGTTTCGTTATTGTTGGTGTTGTTTGAGCAGAGCTATCCGGGTCGGTATGCGAGAGACATGGAAGCAATGGGGGACGAAGTTGCGGCAGCGATGGAGAAAAAGGTGGCGGGGTTCGGGGACTTGCCTCCGCCGACGGTGGCGGAGGAGGAGGTGTCACGGAGGGCGTGGGAGGAGGGCTGGGACGGTGTTCGACCCTGCGGCGGCGCCCACGAGGGCGGCGCTCGGGTGGTACGCCGCGGAGGCCGACGCCAACAGCCGGTACAAGGCCATGCAGCCTAGGTTCCTCATGGAAGTGAGCTGCTCTCTCTCTCTCTCTTCTTTCGTCTCAAAACATTCTTAACTTATATATTTTTGAAAAATTTCCGATTTCTTATTTATCCTGTTTAAAAGGCTAATATTAAAAATATCTTTTTAACATTTTAAATTCTTTCAAATATATATCTCTAGAGTTAGAAATAACTATTATCTTTATGAAATTACTAATTTATCCTTTTCAAATATACTTTTTATTATCTCCAACTTCTTTTACTTGCCCTTAAGTTAGGAGCAAAAAGAAGTATTTTGACTCGTTGGTTTTCAAATATATTGTTTTACCGTCATCAACTTTTCTTATTTTACCTTTAAGTTAGAGGCAAAAGAGGTATTTTGACTTTTTTTTAACTCCGGTAGAAATTTAATTCAGATTTAACACGAGATGACTTAACGGGTACTAGTAGCGGGAATATTTTTGAATAATGGAGAAATATACGAGGAGTATATTTGAAACAAAAAGAAAGAAGGAATAAATAAGATATTTCAAAAGTATTGACCATTGAAGGGTATATAGGCAATAGGCAATTATTCCTTAAAAAATAATATTAGGGACAATTTCCTACATACCTCTTTGTATTTGTGTTTTATAAAATCTGCTCTTCTAAAGTTCCCATATCTTTTAAATATATCCTTAGTCATTAGTTTTATAAAAAATATTTATTTAAATATAATTTGGAAAACATTTAAATGATGAAATTTATTTTTTTTAAAAATCTACCGTCCATTTTAACCTGAGGTTAGGCTGATGATGAAGTTAAGAAACTTTAGCAGGGTAGGCTTTATCACGTAAACTCTTTAGGGGTAGATAGAAAAATCGGAAACTTTTAAAGGGTCACATTTGTGTACTTTTGAAGGGTATGTAGTTGATTATTCCAAAATAGTCTATCACATATCTTATGATTTAAATGCACGAAAAAATCTTAACTTTTGTCGGTTTATGTTACTAACTTAAGTTGACTGGCTAAATAATTATATTACTATTTTTATTATTATTATTTTTTAAAGAGAGAGGTAGCATGCTATCTGTTTTGTTTATTTCTTTTAGAAATAAACTTAGCTGAAAATGTGAATCAAATAAGATTCGAACTTGAGATCTCGGGTATCAACCATCAAGTCTTTTGTCACTTATGTTAGGGACAGTCGGTTACTATTTTTAATGTTAAAAAGATCTTTCTTTCATTTTGGTTGCATTCGTTATTTATTATTTCTTAATCGTTTTGTTAATATTAGTTGCTTTAAATTGGGAAAATATATATTTAGGTGGTTAATTATAAAAATTTAAATATTTGGATTTGAGAAAATAAAGATTTTAAGGTAAGATGTTTATCCACCAATTAAATGACATCTGGTATATTTAACCCAACCCATATCTTATAATATATAACTAAAAATAGATGAGAAAACATAAATATACTAAAAGTAAAACCTTATCTTTTATCAAACAGGAAATAGAATATAATTTAATTAAAATTTAATTCATTTTTAATAAATAATTTTTCATTTTAAAATAAATTTAACTATTTTTGTCGTCATTTAAATTATTATGGTGAATTAAACTTTCCCTTCAAGCTTCGCTTTTTGTGTGCTTGGTGCGTTTCCAAGTGTCAGTGGGGACCAAACCATGTTTTCTAACCATTAATGGGATTAGATAAAAAAAATTCCTTGAAGAGTTGGTACGTAGTCCTCGTCGTTTTCTGTGAGGTTGTGTCTAGTGTCATTGAATCCTACGTAGGTCCAACAAGTTGGTTGTAGTTGGATAAATTATAGAGTGGGCCGTGATTGCGATGTGACGATAAGTAAGGCTTAATTTGAAATTGTGTTGTAAAATATATTTATTTTTATATTTTAAAGACTAAAAGAAATGTAAAAGCATTTTGAAATTTTTCTCTAATTTTATAAACTGGCGGGCAACTGATGACGGTTTGCACTATTGCATATAAAATATAAATATTGAAAGCACCGTTCTTCGACAACTTCAAGTTTTTGGAGAACAATGGCTGTTTCATATAATTTAACATAGTATTAGAGCATGAGGCTTGGAAATACCGTTGTTCGATAGCTTAGGTTTGCGGAGAACAACGGTTGTTTTATATAATTTAACACATACCACAATTTCATACGGGAGTGATGGAGTTTCTCCTCTCAAAACATGTTTGAGATTGGTATGTTTAAACACTGTAATCCTAAACTAGCACTAAGCCCCATTTTGGAATCGGTTTCTTCAAATACAACCTCTTTAATACTTTAGAAGCCTTTAAAAGTTTGAAACACTTTGAAGCTCTGCTCTTCTAATGCTATAAGCAATGGTGGAGACCTTTATCAGGAAGTATTCGCCGTAATGTTTCTCTGGTAATATTTCCGCCGCCGCTGTTCTGTGCTATTAGAGTTTTACTAATATTTCGCCTTAATGCTTCTCTGATAAACATATCGCTATTCTGTACCATTAGAATAGAATTTTGAAGTGCTTTTGGATTTTTTTATGTGCTTTCAATATCAAAGCAATGACTTTGGAGAAAGGGATACCAAACTATTATTGAAAACAATGAAAGTGAAAGCGCATCACGCATCATTTTCATTTCTAGCCGCATGTTAATAATGATTCCTAGCAAAAGGCCACCTGGCCTTAATGCTGCTCAAAGCAAAAGAAAATGAGAAACTTAAAGCCTGTCATATTCCATGTTCTTCTAGGTGTACATGTTCTTCCATCAAGGGTGGCACTAATTATAGTCTGCATGTTGGGCCAATTGGACCATTAAATTTGCTCCAGAAAAACTGTTTTCTTATCAGGAAATTTACATGCTTTATAGTCCTTTTATTAGATTTAATTTTAGCCTTGTTTGGCATCGTTGTCTTTTCCTTTTTTTGTCTTAATAGAATTTCTACAAAAAAAAAAAGGGTTAAATGCATATAGGTTCCTGCAAATATAGTGAGTTGCGAATATATCCAAACAAAGTTCAACTTTCGTATGTTGTCCTTATAAAAGTTCTAATATTTTCAAATATATCCCTCTGGTTTGTTACTGTTAGAGAACTGTTTATATTTTAACAACAAATAAGTGAAATATCAATTTTACCATCACAAATATGTCCCTTAAAATAAGAGGGGTAAAAATGTCAAGTTATCTTATAAACTAACTAGTGTTAAGTATTTAATCTATGGCTAACTAAATTTTTCTAACGGATTCTAACAGCATGAACATATTTGAAAATATTAGAACTTTTATAGGGATACTATATGAAAATTGAATTTTGTAGGAATATATTTGCAATTCACTATGTTTGCAGGGACTTGTATGCAATTAACCCAAAAAAAATGTGGAGGGAATGGTGGATTACTTGCATTCCTTGGATCCAAGGTATTTGTTTGGCAACTAAAAACAAAAGCTTGGTAGCAAATTTTTTTTTTTTTTTTTTTTTTTTTTTTTTTTTTTTTTTTTTTTTTTTTTTGCTTTCTTTTTTTTTTTTTTTTTTTATTTAAGTTGTCATCTATCACTTAGCCGGAATGCATTATAAGTTAACCAACCATAACAACAAAAGGAAAGTCTTTTTGCCAGTCTACCATATTGTATAGAATTAGTGTTGTAGAAAAACCAAAAAGAGTTCAATGATGCCAAACGAGACCATCGATTACTTGCATGCTTATCTTCAGAATCTTAACATATATTGTGTTGATTATTCCACACATCAATAAAGGTTGAAAGTCCAACTCTATCAAGTTCTATTGGAGTTTTTGTGAGTATTGCTATTTATAGACTAAGCACAATCCACTTAACAGTTATTTTCTAGGTTTAAAGATTCACCAAGAAAAACATAAATGACTACTACAATTTATAGGCTTGTATTCTGTTCTTCTTTTTTTTTTTTTCATATAGATTTTGTTTAAAGCAGCAATTTCAGCTGTCAAATATTCCAAGGCCAAAAACTTCACACAGGAAATAACATAGAATGTGTAGAGCTTTCACATTTTGATAGATGATTTCTTCTATGAATTAGATGCAATTTGAAATTTCACTTTGTCGGAGTTAAAATTTCTGTAATTGTCACTTAAATGTTATACTAATTTTCTCCGTTCCATCTTAATTTAGTTCATGGGGTTGCGTAGATCACATTATATTATCTTGTGAGTGCCAGGTTTGTGTATTCCTCAAGGGAGAATTCGAGGAGACAGAACGCCTAAACAAGAATTTCCTTCGACTAAGAACTCTACGGTGTCATAGATCGTTGAAGCTTGATAAGCCGGCATCAGAATCATCCTCCAAAAACTGGCGCAAGACATGGCATCTTTATTGCGAATTTGGCACCAAAGGAATCAGAGTAGAGGTCCGCCGCCACCGAAATAATTGCCTAAGTAGCAGCAAGTCGCTTAAAACTCTAGTTTTCTCATGGAACGACTTGTTGCGCGCGACCACCCTGACTCTCAAGGAAAAGCTTGACATTCCAGCATGGATCCTGGCGTCGATTACGCCTCCAGTTCAGGCATCATACTTATTGAAGTGTGTTCCTGATCGAGTGACTGATGACAGTGGAGCAATGATTTCTGATGTGATCTTAGAAAAGAGGGCCCATCGCCCACAAGAAGGGCGGTGGCTCTCCCGCACAGTCCTCGATCACACGGGAAAGGAGTGTTTCGTGATTCGAACTAGGTAGATCATGCATTTTTGCCTTCCTTTTTCTTCTACCTACTTTAAATTTGTAAAAGAATAATATGGGGTTAATACGTTTACTAATTTTTTTTCTTTACTTTCTTTGTGTAGAGTAGGCAAAGGGATATGGCGTAGAGGAGCAGAAACTCCGATGGCGGTGAAATGGGAGGAGAGAATCATAGAAGTGCGGGAAGGCTCGTGGTCGTACATTGCAAGTTCTGTCGGTTTTGCTCCTGGTATGATATGTCCCAAGTCGATAAATGCATTTAGCTTTTATAAATGAGTAGATACTTGAGTTGTGTACCACTAGTTCGTCTATGTAATTCTCGCTTTCGTGGGAAAAACTTGCAATTTTTGCTCTCTTAGCTTAGATAAAAGGCTTTAATTTTTTCCTTAGCTATTACAGTCGGTTGGAGCTTGGCTGCTGAAATAGCTTCTCTATGTCAAGTAGTAAATAGGCATTTGGCTAACAAAAATACTGAAATTTTTGCTATGATAAGAAACTGAAATGAGTTTTATGGGTAACCAAGGCAGATGCTTTGATTTGAAGCTTCTGCTTCTACACTAATGAGAACTTGTTGTGGGGATTTTGACTTAAAAACTATTGGTGCTTCTCAGTACGACACTTTAGAAGCTCCAGTCAAGCCAAACAGGCTCTTAACAAGTGAAAGGATTTAAATATGTAAAAGATAACTTCTTTCTTTGCGTGTTTTGTTACAATTAAGAGCTTTGGGGTGTTTCCCTGGTGTTTAGAGAAGGTTGTGGGCACAGCGACCCCTAAGAAAGATGATCTGCACGAGAAGAACGTAGCATGGTGTCTCTCTACTGGAGATGTACTATCTATTCAATGGGAGGATGGTCTGGACATTCAGCTAGAAAATGACAGCTCGACAGAAACGGTATTGTTTAATATATTATCTTCTTCGCTCTTTTCTTCTCATTTAAATATAAAAAGAAACTTCTCCGCACTGCTTTGGCATTTGATATGGAAACTAGTTGGTTATCTCTTGAAATATGGCTTAGCCTTTGGTGATATCAACTTCAAGATGTTTCAATGAAATCTCTTTCTAAATCGACTTTACTTGGCATCGCTGGAACGAAAACTTATAAACATTCATCCACTTCATTATCTTTTTGAACAAAAATATTCCTGAAATTTTTTTTTCAAGCTTATATTGGTATCATGAAGAAAAATGTTAGGGAGATAAGGTGAATATCAGTTAATATTTGTATGTAATTAGAAAAAAAAAAATGTAACATAACTATTTGGGAAAATCTCAAATCTACTTGACGCTTAGACACAATATATATCTGGGCTGCTTTAGTTGTTTATTTTGAATCTAAAGCTTGCTAATTCTATTACCAAAATTCAACTTAGTAAATAAGGATAATCATAGTATCAAATTTAAGATCTCCTAAGATGGGTCATGGTGCATTCCAAAATTCTGTTCAGGTTAAATTGCTGAGAGGGAGGAGATTACAATACCAAGTGAAGAAATTTATTCGAGACGAAGATGAAGACCAATACTTCACGCTGGTCCGAGCTTCAGAAAGCCAGGAAGGAAAAGCCACAGCTCTTTTAAACTGGAAGCTTCTTGCAGTCGAGTTTTCGCCGGAAGAGGATGCAGTGCTTGTGCTTCTCATCTGCATGGCTATAACCCGAACCCTGACGGAGATTAGAAGAGAAGATTCAGCGGGCTTATTGGTTCGTCGAAGAATGAGGGAAGTACAAAAAGGGCTCAAGGATTGGGGCTCTGTTATGCTACCATTATCTGCTTCTTCTTCTGCTTCTGCTTTTCTGCAACCTTGGTACTGGAATGCTTCAGAGGTTTTAGCCTCAGCAGAGATGTTCGACGCGAGAGGACCGACAATTAAGTACTCTCCGGCTGATGGAAAGGAGATCTTGTATAGACAAGCTATCATGCCCTGAGAAAATTATTTTATAAAACTTTTGAATAAGGAATTTTAGTAAGGCTTTATGGAAATTTTTTTGGGAAATTCTCGATGTTGTAACGTACATTATGGTATCATGTATGTGTTTACATTCAATAATTCGCTTGCGTAGAAAAAGCATGGTAATTCTCATACTTACATGCATAAAGTATAAAACTATGCAACATCCTGTATTAGCCTCCAAAATTTGCACCCTTTTAAGTTTGGGTGAATATTAGTGATGGTAGGTGAGAGTTTTCGCCAAATGCGTGACAAACAACTACTAATTAATGTTATTATTCTTGTTATTGGATATCTAGTAAACATATTTTTTCAAAAGCAGCAAGTAAGCCCGAAAATAATTGCTTTTTTTTTTTTTTTACATTCTTCTTTTCTCTTGTCAAGGGAAACTCTTTTATCGTATCCATTGTTGAAAAAAAGAAAACTGTAATCCACCTATAAATACAATCATACAGAATAAGTTTTAAGGGCTAGTTAGATAAATTCAATCTTATTAGGCCTTAACTGATTAAATTTATCGTTTAATACGGTGTTGAGATTGGGATAGAAAATTTTAAGAACAAAATAGTTCTTAAGATTCACAAGCGGGGTGAATCATACGACTCACTAAACTGTCTCAATAAAAACTCATCGAGGAGTTCCTCAGCCAAGTTGCACTCTAAAAATACTGCTCTTATGCTCTAAAATGCCAAAAAAAAAAGAAAAAAAAAAGAAAATCTAAAAGTGCTTTCTATATACTCTTATTCGATGTTATAAAATTGCAGTGGAATTAAAGCACTATTTTTTCCCTTCTTTTACCATCACCTTCAGTAAATTATGATTCCATACAAATAGAATTGTTTTCTCATCTCTACAACCTTAATTTGCTTGCGTGCTCAAGTTTGACATTAAATTTTATTTATACTCATAGTTTTAAACCATATTACTTTACATCCTAAATTTTTGGTTTGCATAACAAGTAATTAAGTCCTTTTGGTAGTTCACTTTCTGAAAAAAAAAAATACCACCTTACTAACACTAAAAGATTCTGCAGAATTGACAGATGGTAAATTGAAATAATAGTCAAACTTCAGAGTGAAAATTATTAAAGGTAAAACTCAAATGAGTAAAATTGATATTTTAATTGTTTCAAATTTAAGGACTAAGTTGTAGAATATTGGCGTACCAAGCTAATAATAAAACTCTTTTTATTACATATAAAATAACTCTCATTCACATACACCTATAAGACTACAAACCTCACACACTCACTTCACTACTTCACTACACCTCACAACACTTCCTCACCTCACACCACTACTCACATCCTTACTTCACTATATATCTCACTCTTCACTCTCACACTCTTGCACACTCCAAGCACACTTGGTGTGGAGCCCTCACACCTATTTATAGACCTCCAACCTACCTACATGAGCACTCTAGAATATTCTAGAGTACTTGCTTCTAGAACTCACTAAAGTGTTCTATTAGCAAGTAGAGAGCACTTTGTTCCTAGAGTTTTCTAGAGTGCTCCATTAGCTAGTAGAGAATTGGAAAGGGATAGAGTATTCTAGAATGTTCTATTAAAGAGAGAGAGAGAGTTGCCTCTTTCAATACTCCCCCTCAACTCTAACTCTCTCTTAATGTTACTTTGCTGAGCATTCCTAATCGCTTCCGGAACTCTTCGAATTTTGTGGTGCTTAGCCGTTTGGTGAATATGTCGGCTACTTGCTCTTCTGTTTTGATTCTGTTTTAGCACCTGGATCCTTTCGTCCATTGCGTTCCTCTACTCCTTGCTTGTAACTGCTTCTTCGTAGGAGGTCGGCTCTTTTGGAGTCTCTTCTTCTTCGGCGATAGCAACATTTGCATACTTAGGATTAGGTTTTCTTTGCCTAGAGGATCTTCGTAACTGCATACCTATGTCTTCAAGCTGGCTTGGCCGATATTCTTCTGGGGTTTGATAATGCACGTCAGTTCGCCAGGGTTCTGGAGACTTCTGGAGATGCTGCTCGTCACCGGTTGGCTCTATTGAAGGTTGACCGCTTTCTTCTTGCTCTGGCACGACCTTTTCTCCTTCTTGTTCTTGTTCTCCAAGCTTTTCTTGTAGCTTGATTTCTATTTCTTCAGAGTCTGGCAGTATAACTTCTTGTGAGGAGCACCAGGATGACGCTTCATCGAACACGACATTTCTCGACGTGTAACAACGACCGGTTGTTGGGTCACAGCATCTCCACCCTTTTCTTTCACTGTCGTACCCGACGAAGATGCATCGTATCGCCTTCTTGTCGAATTTACTTCGAAGATGGTCCGGTACGAACACATAGCAGACGCATCCAAAGACTCGAAAATGACTTACTGTGGGTTTGATTTTCCATAGTACTTGATAGGGTGAGATGAATCCTAACTTCGGTTGCGGCAGCCGGTTGATGACATGTGCTGCTGTTCTCATACATTCTGCCCAAAATCTGCATGGCACATTCTTCGCATGCAGCATGCTTCTGCAAGTTTCTGCTAGATGTCTATTCTTTCTCTCAGCTATACCATTTTGTTGCGGAGTGCGTGGACACGTAAGCTGTCTCCTTATTTTGCACTCTCGCAGATAAGCTGAGAACTCTGCTGAGGTATATTCACTTCCATTATCCGTGCACATGCATCGTATTTTATAACCGGTTTGGCCTTCAACTTTTTCTTTAAATTTTTTAAATTTTTGCAGCACTTCAGATTTTTCTTTAATAAAGTATATCCAGACGTACCTTGAGAAGTCATCAATGAACGTCACCATGTAGCACATGCCGCTAATTGATGTTTGCTTGACTGGTCCAAAAACATCAGAGTGCACGAGCTCGAGCGGTACCTTGGCTCTATATTTGGATTCAGTGTAGGGAAGTTGATGAGCCTTACCAAACTGGCATCCTGCGCAGATAGTGTCTCCTCGTACTTCAAGTTGAGGTAAGCCCTTAAGCATGTCGCGCTCCATCATGATTTTCAGTTTGTGATAGCCCACATGTCCCAGTCTTGCATGCCACAAATCAGCAGTCTCACTTTTCCGAGTCTTTTCTACGTATGCTAATTCTGCAGACATTACGTAGATAGACTCTACTTTCTTTCCTTCCGTGATTTGTATACCTGATATCTTGGGATTGCGAAATATCTTGACATCTTGTGGCCCAAATACTACATAATTGCCCGATGCAGTCAATTGTGATACTGATTAGAGATTTTTCTTCATACCTGGGACATGGCAGACGTTCTATAGTTGTACTTGATGTGAGCTGCATCTGGGTGTGATGATTGTCTTTCCTATGTGGGTGATACGCAGCTTCGAGTTGTTAGCTGTCACCACTACTCTTCCTCCTTTATATTCTGTTGTGTTGAGCAGCTTGTCTTTATCACTGGTCATATGATTGGAACATCCAGAGTCGATGATCCAATCTGTACTGTAATTCACCTCTCTTGGATTTTCTATTGTTGTTAATGTTAGAAAATTGCGTACAGTAAAAACGCAGCGGAAAAAGAAATCAAACAAATTTGATTTTTGAAAACTCTCGAGATCCAATCTCAAAAACCACGCAATTAGGATCCCTCATGTTTTAAGATTAAAGAAGAAAAATAAGATCGAATCTTTACCTTTTTTGCAGATAGATCTTCCCCTCAATTTGATAATCGTGGAATTCGGTTCTCTTGAAGCCGCACACGCGTCCGGCCTCTATAGGTATCCACACGAGGTTCTTGATTTGATCGATGTCCTCACCGGGGTGCTAGCTTCCTTGCAAAATGACGTCTTTCTTGCTAAAAGATGGAAGAGAGAAGAGAAGAGAGATAACGGCTAGGGTTTTCTAAAAACTCCCGTATGTTATATATAGGAATATAATCCTATTCCTAATAATATAACGACAATTAAGAATAAGTATAAATCTAGATTAAATTTATCCTTTCCTTAATTGGTTAGATCGATCAAATCCTAATTTGATTCGATCTTTATATTAATTTGATCATATCAAATTAATAATGCAACATTTGCACATAAGTCTTCTTCTAATTTACTAACTATTAGTAAGTCCTCTCTTGTAACATTTACACCTTAATACCACTAATTTGTAACAATTACAAATTAGTCCAATTATCAACATATTGACAATTAGGTCCTCCGGCGATTCAATAATCGCAATCTAGCTATCCGATCAATCACAACCTCTTATGTGTGTGACCCCATAGGTTCTATTCTATCTGGTAGTGAGATATATTTTGATCACTATCAACAATATCACTGAAACTCCTTTCAGTGGATCGGAACAATTCCAACTCAGCCCAATGAGAATTATCGATCATCTAGATAATTCTCATGAGTCTCACAATCCACCAGTGACGCCTAGCAGCATGTAGTGGCATTCCAGTAGAATGGAATACTGAACCTCTTGGTGCAGTTACCGTGTGATACAATCCTTCTATCATGAGTCCCGACTAGACGGAGGTTATGGAATAACTCGTCAAACCCCATCGTCTGTCATATGTTAAATTTATTCGACTCGAGTTTCTAATATCGGAAACCCTTTTCCGCTATTTATTCTGCCCTGGCCAAGGTCTTCTAAACTCGGTCTCATAAATCACATAGGACTAACACCCCTATCTACCAAGGGAGATAGATTCCATCTAAGTGCGCACCCTATTCCTACAATGAACCTACTGCAGCCAACATGCACCGCAAGGACCCGAATGGCTAGGGACCAAGTGTATGTACAGTCAAACTACAGTAACCTCATTGTGAATAGCCGAGGCACCGCAGGTCAAAGGACCAGTCACACTACTGCAACAATTGAGTAAGTCACTGACGAGTGAGTAGACATCCAAGTGACTTCTCGCGTTGGTCACGCTCGGTACCCTTGTTCTCTAACAACCACCTGCATATTCGCTTCAGTGTCCCCACACTGTCGACTCGAGACTCGTCTACCCAAAAGGGAAGCGACCTATGCACCAATCTCACTGGATCAATCACCGTCCCCGTGATGATCCATTGATCGGGAGCATTTAGGAATTAACCACCAATGACACATGTCTCAAATTCTCAACTCTTGAGAATATATGTCATCATCTTATTAATTCCTTGGACGATTCATGGACACGTACACAACATGAATGGAAATAATAACCCAAATTTATTCATAATATTTTAAAGTCAAATACAAATTTATGTCCTAGAAAGAATACATGTGTCGGCCTGGTTGGCTTCTAGGGCATACATCTAACAGTTAATGCATATATTGGTACCTGCTTTGGTAGCTTTTCCTTCTTAGCACTTGGCGTCATCTCCTCTGCAGCAGTGTTTGCTGACCTTTGTTCTTCGAGAGCCTTCTCCTTGTTTGAATAACAGTCTTCTTTTGACTCCATGATGGCGAAGGAGGCTTGAGCATCCCACTATTCTTCACTTTTGTATGCTGCTTGATGGTCACCTGATGTTGCCATATTGCCTTGTACTTATTTCTTCATGTACCAACAGTCTCGGGCGAAGTGTCCTTTCTTGCCGCAATTATAACACTCTCCGCTTCGCCGTTTGTTGTCTTTAAACTGCCAGGTATTTTGCTCCTTCTGGTTGTGGACTCTCCCTGTAAGGTGGCTCTCTCCCGACCTTTGTTTTGCCCTACTGAACTCCTTAAGCGGCTTCACATTTCTTGGCCCTCCTGTTGCTCGACCTTTTCTTCTACTGCTGAAGAGTGCCTCCTCTTCAGTTTTCAGTGAGACTCCAGCCATCTGTTTGGCTAGAGCCTCCTGATTAGCCAGTAAATTTTCTAGCTCCACCAACATTGATTGAGTGGGCCAACCTCGAATAGCAGTAATGAATCCGTTATATTTGGGTTTTAGGCCGTGAATAATAATTCTCTTCATCTGCTGGTCACTAATTTTTGACTCTGGATCTAATTGGAAAATTTCACGGCAGAGAGATTTTACCTTCATGAAGTACTGGCTAATCATCATGCTGCCCTGAGATATCGTCATCAGCTCATTTTCCAGCAGTTTAAGTCGAGCATCATTCTTCTTTGAAAATAACGAGGCGAGGGTGTCCCATGCAACCTTGGGTGTATCTGCTTCTTTGATATGCTCCAGCAGCTCTTCTTCAATTGTTGTCTTCAGAATGAACATTGCCTTCCCTGCCTTGATACGCCACTTTCTGAACACTTCTGCATTCTCCTTCAGTGGTGGAGTTGTTTCAGCACCACCGATTACCTCCCACAAGTCCTGCCCTTGTAGATAGGACTCAATGCAGGTTTGCCAATAACCATAATTATGGTTATTTAGCTTCTTAATTTCGCTAGTTGTACCAGCAAGATCTGCCATAGTGACTTGGTGATTGCCCAGCAGTCAACCAAGTAAGTCTGGTCCCAGACTGACCAACTTCATAGTCCCAGACTGTGCACCAGCAGAATCTCTGCTTATATCAGTATTTAACTGCCTGGACTGGCAGAATTTCACCGACTTAACTAGCAGAATATTTCCTACAATCTGGCTCTGATACCAAATTGTAGAATATTGGCGTACCAAGCTAATAATAAAACTCTCTTTATTACACACAAAATAACCCTCATTCACATACACCCATAAGACTACAAACCTCGCACACTCACTTCACTACTTCACTACACCTCACAACACTTCCTCACCTCACACCACCACTCACACCCTTACTTCACTATATCTCACTCTTCACTCTCACACTCTTGCACACTCCAAGCACACTTGGTGTGGAGGCCTCACACCTATTTATAGGTCTCCAACCTACCTACATGAGAACTCTAGAATATTCTAGAGTACTTGCTTCTAGAACTCACTAAAGTGTTCTATTAGCAAGTAGAGAGCATTTTGTTCCTAGAGTTTTCTAGAGTGCTCCATTAGCTAGTAGAGAATTGGAAAGGGATAGAGCATTCTAGAATGTTCTATTAAAGAGGGAGAGAGAATTGCCTCTTTCATAAGTTAGTAGAAAATGGAGCTATATATGAGAACTTAAGACCAAACCTAAAAACTCATTTTATACTGAACCAAAATAAATTAACCAACTAAATAATAAATCAGTAAATTTGTAGGTAATTAAACAAACAAATGACAAACAATTAAATAGTTAATTAATGACAGATGAAATTCTCTGAACGATATTCCATGCAATTGCCCTAGGAGGAGTACTCTAAAACTTGCATTAACCACAGTATAAATTAATTTGTGAAGAACACAAAAGTGCAACTATATATAAGAACCTGGTATATATGAGTTACATGCATTGAATTGATACAAAATACTAAAATGGCCATGAAATACTTTGAATTCTTCTTTCACACAATTCCTCCCAAATGGAAAAAAAAAAGAAACAAAAAGCTCTAACTAGATGCCAAATAACAATCTAAAAAAGTTCAAACATCATATAAGAAGAAGAAGAAGAAGAAGAAGAAGAAGGAGAAGAAGCAATATGTTGATCACTACAAAAAAAATCTCAATATAATGATACTTTTTAGATGACATTTGGGAGAAACATTGTCAAGCGTCCCTACAGTAGAGTAAATACCGACGTTTCAAAAGGTGTTGTCATATGAATCCTCTATTGTTTCAAATCAATTTATTAAATGATAAATTTTATTGTTATTTTAATTTTTTGGTGCTTTAAAGTGTTAGAATTTTAAAATAATCCTAAAAAACATAATTAATTAATGAATTAATGAATGAACTAATTAATTTAATTAATGAATTAATGAAGGAACTAACAACAAGAGAAAAAAAAAAAAGAAAAGAAAATAAGATAGGATCCCAAAGAAATTCTTGGAGATGGTAAGAAAACCCCCTTTTGGACTGCAAGATGGTGTGGAGATATAGCACTAAGAAATCGCTTTCCTATTCTCTATGCGGCTTTGGTCAACACTAATATTACGGTTAGCATCTGGTTCCATCGCTTCTCACATCAACCTAACCTGGGGTTCAATTCTCCGAGCAGTCCGCAAGAGCTATTTGAATTGCAGGAATTAATGGTGGTGGCCAACAGCTTCGTCCTCTCTAATGACAGACAAGACTTGCTTTCATGGAGATGGAACAGTTCTGGAAGGTTCTCGGTGCACAGCGCTATAGATTTTCTAACGTTCAACGGCATCACCAATTGCAACCTCCCTTTCCTGTGGAAACTCAAAATCCCGCTCAGAGTTAAACTTTTTCTGTGGCTTGCTGAACGAAGCAAAATTCTGCATGCTCTGCAACACCGATACCGAGTCCCTTGAGCACATTATGCATCACTGCAGCTATACAACTTCGCTGTGGAATTGGTTAATGGGCAGACTCACAATCACCCTGGCATGGAGAAGCACCGCGCCTAAAGGTCTTGCAACACACTGGTGTCGATTGAGGCAGATGGTATCAGGACAAGACCGAACCATCCTCGATCTCGGAATTGCAGCAGCCTATTATTGGGAGATCTGGAAGGAACGAAATAGAAGAATTTTCGACAATCGACAATCCCGGCACGATGCTCTGGGTAGAAGTATTCTCCAAACTGTAACTTCTTGGAAATTAGTGCTCGGTAGCCACTTTTACCCACTTTTAGGTGTACTTATTGTGTTTGTGTTAACTTTGATTGGGCATTCTTGTGAGCTCCCCTGCTCTGTAAGTGTGGGTGTGTTTGAGCTCAGCCACTCGCTTTATGTTTCCTCCATCTGACCCCGCTGTAAAATAGGGTTCATCCCCGTTTAATAAAAAAAAAAACTCACATGTACTAAACTAAACATATAATTCCTGTTTAAATAAAAAATTTTATAATAAAACAAAACTGAAATCACATAATATATTGTAAATTACCTCTTTTAATTTACGCAAAGCGAAATTAAAGAGGGATCTGATCGATCGAAGTGTTGTCCAAAAAATTGAAAATAAAAATAAGAACAGCTTTAGTAAGAGATTAAAAGTAAGGAGCTTATATATATATATATATATATATATATATATATATGTCTCAAAATGAGGAGCCAATTTCGATTTAATCAATCGACAATAATTAACTTAAAAATGCATGAATCTTAAAAGCAAGCAACATCCATATAGATTTTTGCTCCAGTTAACTTGGCGCCAACTCCCACAATAAGAAGAATCGCACAGTTATAGCTATAAATAAGGATAGGTCATAGGTGTAAGAAGAACAAGGCGATCGATCGAGGAATATATAGCCAAGGATCAGAGAATACATAGGACTCTTGCTAATTCTTGATCATGGCATCCCCACCCAACAGAGATCAGCAGCAGGAGAAGACGACGCCGACTCCGACGCTGACGCCGACGCCGACGTTGGGGCTCATCGGAGCGCTGGTCTTCCTCGGCAGAGCGCTCGTCGCGCCGTTGGTCGGAGCGGCCCTCCCCACCCGACAAGCTACACCAAGATCAACACCTGGAGAAGAGCCCCCCCGCGGCAGCCGCAACAGCGACAGCAGCGATAACAGCACGGGGAATGAGACGCGGAGGGAACCGTCTACTCCTCCCTCCGTCGAGAGAGACCAACCTTCGTAATTACTCGATCCCCTGCGTTTCTTTTCTTAGTACTACTTAATCATAAACTTTACATACCTTAACAGCGGTGGTGCAATTTGGTGTACATATATATAGTAGGGATTCGGGAGATTCAGAAGATGCCCATTCTGAAGAAAATGGAGGAGTAGAATATGGTGGAGGAGGAGGAGGTGGTGGTGGCAACTGGAAGAAGAAGAAGCTGATTATGATGATAGTGTTGGCGATGTGGGTGATTTTGATGGTAATGATGATTAAGAAGAGTGCATCAGAGGCCAATGCTGCTGATCTTTTTGAAATGTCTAAAGGTGTTTGGACGATTTTATACCATTTCTTTAGGATCTTTTGAGTTTGAGATTCGTTTCGTGGCTTAATTTGTTGAGGATCTTGATCTCTCCCAGAAGAACTTAAATGAGGCGACTCTCTCCCTCTCTCTCTCTCTCTCTCTCTCTCTCTCTCTCTCGCTCTCTTGTGTTTTGGGTAGAAATTGTATCAAAGAACATTCAAAGATTTCATGGCAATTAAGAAGCTAGTATCAAATCAGTGTACCCATATATTCTATGTTCTTTCGTTGCTCTTTTGCATGCTCTGTGTGCGTGTGCGTGTGCGTGTGCGTGTGCGTGTGCGTGTGCATGCGCGAGTGTTATTTTTTTGGTAGAAATTGTGTCAAAGAACATTCCAAGGTTTAATGTATGGTAATTAAAGTGCATCTAGAATATTCTTTTCATATTAAACGTAAAATTAATTAGAATTCTACTCCTTATATAGTATAAGAGTTTTTTTATTTATTAATTTAAATTTTTGGACAACTTGCTCTTAATTTGATTCGGATCTAACCGTAGAAATTTCAAGAAGTTTATGGATTTCATTTTATATTCATTTACTAACTGTTCTTAGCACAAGCGATAAAAATGTGATAAATAATTAGTACCCAAGATTATAAATTTGGACACCGGCTACTTTACATTTTCGATCATGTTCCATTCTTTTTTAAAAAATAATAAAGCAGGTAGTATGCCGTTTTTCTCTCTCAAAAAAAAAAAAAATTACATCTATTTTTAATCACGTAAATTTTTTTTTTGGCCTCCCTCATGTTTATCTCTCTTACAGATCCACGGGAATGGTTCTTTTAATTATATTCCGGTCCCACACAATACATTTAAATATAAAATTACGTTGGATTGTTACTAACTATTTAATTGCCATGCATTAAACCTAAGAATGTTCTGTGATAGAATTTCCACCAAAATTATAATACGCATACACTCAAAGAGAGAGAGAACTGAACAGATTCTCATGCTGTAGAAGAACAGAAAAAGAGCAGCAAAAGTACTTGGTTCTCATCAATTGAATTAATACTGCATATGTGAGTACATCAATCGAACTAATCCTAACTAAACTTCCGTGAAACCTTTGAATGTTCTTTGATACAATTTCTACCCAATAAAACCAAGAGAGATTTTGAGAGAGAGAGAGAGAGAGAAAAAATTTTTTATAACTAATCTTATCAATTTTTATATTTATAAAAATAATTTTCTTAAAAAAATAATTATAAAAATAGACCTTTAAATGCGGTGTTGGTGTAAATATTCAAAAAATAGAGGTTAGCTACAAAATAATTTAAAAAATATCAACGAGTCGATCAAGCCGAGGCACGGATATCTCGCTCTCTTTAAGAAGATTCAAGCCCTCTGCGGTTGGCAAAACCTTTGAACCGATGCAGAAGAGCACTGACTTGTCCCCTCCAGGATACAACGGCTCGACCCTCGTCGTGTGGCTTCACCAACTCTGCACAAGTAGATGAGCCCAAAGCTCCACCAAAAGAAACACCTTTCTTTGTCCTTCTCTCTCTCAAGTAGAATATAGATATTGTAGTTTTTTTTTTTATGTTATGTTGAAGTGAATAGAGAAGCCCTCTATATATTGGCTTCAAAAGTATAGGTTACGATAGTATTAAACCCATAGGTTACATAGTTAGTGCTATAGGAGTTTACGAAAGCATAGGTTAGGTTTCAATCAAAGTAGAGTTATGAAGTAACTTGCATTCCTCCATGAATGCAAGAGTATAAGTTATCAAAAGGTTATTAAAATCATATTAATAATAAAATGTAACAACATTCCCCCACTCATTTTATTATTAAAAATATATGAGAGTTTGATGGCCAAAGAGAGACCGTTATACATAATGAAGGTGTGCTCTGCATTGAACCTTCACTTAGTGAAACAGTAATCTCTACTCCAGAGCCAGAGTGGTCTCAGACTTGAACTTTGGCTGCTTAGGGGAAATAGAAAGTTACTGCTCACATATAACAATCCAGGTGTTGACATGAGCTTTAATAGCCAGCACGTTACGGCCCTGTGCTGATCCTGGTTTTCATGAGCATATTTGAGAATAAGCCCGTTCTCATAGGAAGCGGCCCCACTTCCATGCTCACATAGGTGAAATCCGTCAAGGGTGCTCCTGTAATTCTGACACCCTGCTCATAAGAGCCACAGATTTCATTAAGAGCAAAAGCTCAACCCTCTTTTCATTACAGGATGAATGCACCCACACCATAGGGATAGGTAAAAATGCGATCACATAGATCTATATATTGTGCATTCTTTACGACCACCATATGATTCGTTTTTCCCATTGAACCCAATTTTCAGGATCTCTGATCATCGGGTTGGGTATCCTCATACGTGGTTCTTGATGTTATGGGCTTCAACCCTATCCCCCTCGATGTGTTCCAGATCCTTTCTCTTCCCAAGGCCTTGGTTAATGGATCTGCCAGATTATCAGTAGATTTAATATAATCAACACTGATAATACCATTGTTCATATATGATCTCACAGTACTGTGTTTTCTTCTCACGGATCTGGATTTACCGTTATAATAACGGTTTCTTACTCTACCAATAGCAGCAGTGCTATCACAGTGTATTAACACAGATGGAACTGGTTTTTCCACAAATGGAATCTCAGACAATAAGTCTCTCAACCAACTAGCTTCCTCGCTAGCTGAAGCTAAGGCAATAAGCTCGGCTTCCATAGTTGAGTTAGCAATGATAGTTTGCTTTTTAGATTTCCAACATATAGCACCACCTGCTAAAGTAAAAATATAACCAGTGGTAGAGAGAGAATCACCTGATAGGGTATTCCAGTCAGCATCACTGTAACCCTCAATCACAGCAGGATACTTCCCATAAAACAAGCCATAAGTTTTGGTACCAACGAGATATCTCATCACACGTTCCATGGCATGCCAATGCTCTGTACCCGGCTTGCTTGTAAATCTACTAAGTATCCCTACTGCGTACGCAATATCAGGTCTCGTACAATCAGTCGCAAACCGCAAGCTCCCAATCATACTAGCATATTCCTTTTGATTCAAAATTTCATTTTCACTTTTAATAGGAAACAAGTGAACACTCGAATCAAAAGGTGTAGTCACATGCTTGCAATTAAGAAAGTTATACTTTCTTAAAATTTTCTCAACATAATGCGACTGATCAAGAAAGATCCCATCTGGTGTTCTGGTAATTTTCATACCCAAAATATAGTTAGCCTCACCAAGATCTTTCATTTCAAAATAATGATTTAGCATAATTTTTGTCTCCTCGATAACATTTAAGTTAGAGCCAAAAATTAGCAAATCATCCACATAAAGGCTAACAATAACATGCAACTTTTCAAAAGTTTTGTAATAGATGCACTTATCACACTCGTTTAATTTAAAGCCATTCTCAATCATGCAAGAATCAAATTTTTCATGCCACTGTCTAGGTGCCTGCCTTAAGCCATAAAGGGATTTATTTAGCTTGCACACTTTATTTTCTTGTCCAGGCTCAATGAACCCCTCAGGTTGGTCCATATAAATTTCCTCATCTAGGTCACCATTCAGAAAGGCAGTCTTTACATCCATCTGATGAATTTGTAAGTCATGAATTGCAGCAATAGCAATCAGAACTCTGATGGATGTCACTCTTGTCACCGGAGAAAAGGTATCAAAGAAGTCTAGATCTTCTTTTTGTTTATAACCTTTTGCGACAAGTCTTGCTTTATACTTGTCTACACTCCCATCCGGTTTCAACTTCTTTCTGAGGACCCATTTACAACCAATTGTTGTACAGCCTGGTGGTAAATCCACTAATTTCCATGTTTTATTAGAAATTAGGGATTCCATCTCATCAGATACAGCCTCTTTCCAAAATATTGCATCATTTGAAGATAAAGCTTCTTGTAAAGAAAGTGGATTTTCTTCAATATTCATAACAACATAATCAGGGCCAAAATCTTTTTCTACTCTGTTTCGTTTACTTCTTCTTGGTTCAAAAATATTTTCTTCTTGATTTTGCACAAAAGAGTTTGAAGAACTCGGTTTATTTGAAACACTTTTAAAATCTTGACCCCCACTATTTTTCGATTTATAAGGAAACTTTTCTTCATGAAAAATAGCATCTCTTGATTCAAAAATTACATTATTTTCAATGTCTAAAAATCTATAGGCTGTACTGTTCAAAGCATATCCAAGAAATACACAAGTGGCAGCTCTAACACCCAATTTGGGTCTTTTAGGGTCTGGTAGCCTCACATATGCTAGACAACCCCACACTTTAAGATATCCCAAATTTGGCTTATACCCTTTCCACAATTCAAAGGGTGTTACCTTAGACTTCTTATGTGGCACGCGATTCAAGACATAACATGCAGTTAAAATGGCTTCACCCCAAAGGTTTAAGGGTACACCAGTGTCAACCATCATAGCATTTGTTAGCTCAATAAGTGTTCTATTTTTTCTCTCAGCTACTCCATTTGAGGCAGGTGAATATGGAGCAGTAGTCTCATGGATAATTCCTAAAGACTGCACAAAAGAGTTGAACCCCGTAGATTCATACTCACGACCTCGATCACTTCTAATTCTTTTTATCTTTTTACCGAATTGGTTTTCTACTTCACGGAGGAAATCTTTAAATTTTTCAAAAGCATCACTTTTATTTTTTAATAAATAAACATAAGTATATTTAGAAAAATCATCGATAAAAGTGATAAAATATCTATTTCCTCCACGAGTTAGATTACCTTCAAATTCACAAATATCACTGTGAATTAGCTCAAGTAATTCGGTACTTCTTTCAATACTCTTATGAGGTCGTTTAGTGATTTTTGACTTACTACATGTTTCACATTTGTCAAAATCACTATTCAGTCTGGGAATTAATCCTAAACTACTCATCAAGCTAACATATCTGCTGTTGATATGACACAAACGAGCATGCCAAAAATTCACAGAAGAAAGCATATAAGCAGAAGTAGATGATGCTTTATTCTCAATGCTTAGTTTAAACATTCCGTCGCATGCATAACCTTTACCTACAAACTTTCCATTCTTTGAAATCACATACTGATCAGACTCAATGGTCTGTTTGAAGCCAGCTTTATTAAGAAGAAAACTTGACACCAAGTTCTTCCTAATCGAGGGTGTATACAACACATCTTTCAAGATAAGCACCCTTCCAGAAGAAAATTTTAACTCGACCTCACCACTCCCTAAAACTTCAGAAGTATGCGAATCACCAAGCATAATACTTCTTGTTTGTTCATAGGGAGTATATGTTTTAAACCAAGTCTCATCATGACAGACATGCCTATTGGCACCAGAGTCTGCCCACCATCCTTCAGCATTCTCCACTAAGCATATGTCTGTTATCATCGCCACAAGTGGCTCCTCGGTAACATTAGCTTGAGGTAAAGCTTTATGTTTCCGGTATTTGCAAATTCGAGCAATATGCCCACTTTTGCCACAGACATAGCAAATTATATTTTTCACATAAGAAGGAGGTCCTTGGTCATTTTTCTTAAATTGAGGTCTATCACTGTTCTTTCTAATTTTCTTCTTAGGCTTCAAGTATGTATTTCTAGAACGATTGTTATTAGGTAAAGTATTAGAAGATACTAAGTTTACCTTAGTGGCGCTAGCATCATTCTCTTTTGCTTCAAGTGCATCTTGGCCTCTTGCCTCCTCTTCCACGCGAATGCGTGCAATTAATGTCTCGAGAGACATCTCCTTTTGCTTATGTCGAAGGGTCTTTTGGAATTCCCTCCATGATGGTGGTAGCTTGTCGATGATCCCTAGTACGATCAAGTTATCTCCAAACTTGACTCCTTCAGATTGAACTTCATGAGCGATCATCTGAAAATCTTGAACTTGCTCCACCACAGATTTTCCTTCGACCATCTGGTAGCGAAAGAAGCGGCTAGCAGCATACTTCTTTGCACCAGCTTGTTCTGTGTCATACTTTAGCTGCAATGCCTTCCAAATCTTCTTTGCAGAGGAGTAAGTATTTTCATAATAATCATAAAATTGATCCGAAAGGCAGTTAAGAAGATAATACCGACAGTTATACTCATCCTTCTCGTATTTTTCAGTTTTCTCGTAGTGTTCGAGAAGTTCGTCTTCATTCATATCGTCGGTATTCATTTTCTTTGGGTTCTTCTCCGTGAGAACATATGCAACTTTAAGTAAATTGAGGTAGAATAACACTTTTCCTTTCCACCTCTTGAAGTGGCTTCCATTGAAGCGGAAGGGCTTGTTGAGATCTCCGGCAGTATCGTTGAACTTTTCACGTGTAGCCTCCATTTTTGAATCTCCTTAAAATTGTTGGTGTAAATATTCAAAAAATAGAGGTTAGCTACAAAATAATTTAAAAAATATCAACGAGTCGATCAAGCCGAGGCACGGATATCTCGCTCTCTTTAAGGAGATTCAAGCCCTCTGCGGTTGGCAAAACCTTTAAACCGATGCAGCAGAGCACTGACTTGTCCCCTCCAGGATACAACGGCTCGACCCTCGTCGTGTGGCTTCACCAACTCTGCACAAGTAGATGAGCCCAAAGCTCCACCAAAAGAAACACCTTTCTTTAACCTTCTCTCTCTCAAGTAGAATAGAAATAGCTTTGTTGTCTTTGTTTTTTGTTGTGTTAAAGTGAAAAGAGAAGCCTCTTTATATAGGTTTCAAAAGTATAGGTTACAAAAGTATTAAATAGCTAAAAGGTTTCACAATTTGGTGTGAGTATGCATAGGTTTCACGATAAATGCGAGATGTAACTTGCACCTCATTACGAATGTGAGGTTATCACAATTCGCATTGAATGCAAGTTAAGTGAATGCATCAATCTTCATGCAAGAGTTATAAAGCTTAAAATTCACATTTAATAATAAAATGTAACAACATGCGGTGAATGATTCATATGTTTGGAAATATTCAATTTACCCCTACTTTTTTTTTCTTCCTAAAATACCCCTTATATATTCCACCGTTATTGCAAAATACCCCCGCAGTTATTTTCTGTTAAGTTAACCTCGGTTAAACGTGAGTTAAATATCTACCACAGTTAAAAAATATTAAAATGTCAATTTTGCACTTAACTTAAGGGCAAATAAGAAATATTGGTGACGGTAGAGGGGTATATTGGAAAAGACTAAAAATCAAAACACTTTTTTTGCCCCTGACTTTAAGGGCAAATAAGAAAGACTGATGGTGGAATGATATATTTGAAAGGGCAAAATAATAATTTTATAGAGATAAGAGAGTTATTTAATAGATTTTAACTCTAAGGGTATATTAGAAATAGGTTAGAACGTAGGAGGGGTATTTTCAATATTAACCTTCTAAGATGGATAAATCGGAAAGTTGGGAACTTTTAAGAGGTATATAAGCAATTGCACCTCTTTTTTTTTTTTTTGTCGAATTGGATAAAACTTCAATCAGACCCCTTTGGTTATTTAGCAGCATTTATTTGTATACTCTATAATTTAAAAAGTTGTAGTTTGCTTTTATGTGATTTCACTTGTTAGAAAAATTTCTTAGTTAAGTAGGACAGTACACTGTTGCACTTTACTAGCTAGAAGGAAACTCCCACTACAACAGAATTAGGTTATAGGGACAGATGTTTGGGACATTTTTGAATAAGTGTCCTATTTATCCTAAAACTTAAAAAAATATCTACTAATGCCTAAATATAAAGCCCAATCCAACCAAAAATAAAAGATTACTCTACTCAACCCATCACACCCAGTCCATTTGGCCCAATTACAAACAAAAAAGAAAAAAAAAAATCAATTATCATCTTTTCTTCTCTCTTCACTCAATCCACTGAAATTCTAGACGAACAGCCTTTCCTGTCGTCCTCCTCCGCCACCGCAGCCAACGAGATAGAGTTTCAGCGGTTGCTAAATGCTTAAATAAGTGTTGGTAAATTAGCAGCACTCTTTTAGGTTATAGCGACACTCTTTAACTGTCACTATATATCTAGCGACCCCACATATAGCAACACTTTTTAAAAGTGTCGATAATTTTAGCTAGCAGCACTTTTTTGACATGTACCTGCAGTTATCTCCTGTTAAGTTAACCTGGGTTAAACGTGAGTTAAATATCTACCACAGTTAAAAAATATTAAAATGTCAATTTTGCCCTTAACTTAAGGGCAAATAAGAAATGTTGGTGATGGTAGAGGGGTATATTGGAAAAGACTAAACATCAAAACACTTTTTTTGCCCCTGACTTTAAGGGCAAATAAGAAAGACTGATGGCGGAATGGTATATTTGAAAGGGCAAAATAATAATTTTATAAAGATAAGAGAGTTATTTAACAAATTTTAACTCTAAGGGTATATTAGAAATAGGTTAGAACGTAGGAGGGGTATTTTTAATACTAACCTTCTAAGAGGGGTAAATCGAAAAGTCGAGAACTTTTTAGAGGTATATAAGCAATTGCACCTTCTTTTTTTTTGTCGAATTGGATAAAACTTCAATCAGACCCCTTTGGTTATTTAGCAGCATTTATTTGTATACTCTATAATTTAAAAAGTTGTAGTTTGCTTTTATGTGATTTCACTTGTTAGAAAAATTTCTTAGTTAAGTAGGACAGTACACTGTTGCACTTTACTAGCTAGAAGGAAACTCCTAACTACAAGATGATAAAGGACAGATTTGGTAGTTTGGTGTGATCGATTTTAGAAGTCGCATTTCATATATGGTTTGCAAATTTACTATCACTTTGTTTCTTCTGTTTTTTATTTTATTTCGACACAAATAAAAATATTATTTCAACATAACTTTTTGCAGGACTACCTATGTTGGTGTCCGAAACAGTTATTGACAGATCGATATGGTTTAGTGGGGTCAATTGACCATACCAAATTCCCCCCAAAAAAGGCCCCACATCACTACAACATAATTAAATTATAGAGACATACGTTTGAGATATTTTTGTGTAAGTGTTCTATTTATATCAAAACTTAAAAAAGAGTCTACTAAGGCCTAAATATAAAACTCAATCCAACAAAAAATAAAAGATTACTCTATTCAATCCACCTCATCCAGCCTATTTGGCCCGATTACAAACAGACATGGAAAAAAAAAAAGAAAAAATCGATTACTATCTCCCCTTCTCCCCTCACTCAATCAGCTGAAATCCTAAACGAAAACCCTTCGCTCTCCTCCTCCTCCGCCACCGCAGCCAACGAGGTAGAGTTTCGGTCGTTGCTAAATGCTTAAATAAGTGTCGGTAAATTAGCATCACTCTTTTTAAGTTATACCGACACTTTTAAGCTGTCACTATATACCTAGCGACCCCACATATAGCAATACTTTTTAAAAGTGTCGGTAATTTAGCCAGCAGCACTTTTTTTAACATGTACCAATATTTAAAAGTGTCGCTATACACCATTTTTGTTGTAGTGAAAGTGTATCAATTTAGTACTCTGTGATTTTTATTTTTATTTTTTTATTATTTTCTCTACTAATTTTTTTGTTAAATCGGTTACAAAGTTAAACTAAAAGGTGATAAAATGAGTATTTGATAAACCTAAATTGGGTATCTAAAGATTTTTGTATATAATATAATTCAACGAAATGATAACGGAAGAGCTGATGAAAAGAGAAAAATGAAAGCACGGAGTTTTAAATTGATACATTTTAAACCAAAGTGTACTAAAGTGAGAAAGTACGAAATCATATGGATAATATTTAAAGTTTACCCTTTTATTATTTCATGTATTATTTCCCGCCTTGTTCTTATTCTTAAACCACGTACCCCTATATATTCTTATTTACAGTTAGTTACATTAGGTAGTTAATATAGTTAGCCAGGTACTTATCATTATTGAGTGGACCGTGCCTACCATGTCAACAATCTATATAAGTATATGGAAGCTCAATCATATGAGCCACGTGGCAGAGAGGGGCGGAAGCGCAGGCAGGCGCGGGGTTGCGGGTGGGCGTGGGGCGGAGCCGAGTTTGGGCCTAGTTTTTTTATTTTGTATTTTTTATTTTTTTCCTCTTTATCAATTTAGAGATAAGGGATTGAACTCTTCTTTTTTTTTTAATCCAACCTATTTTTTTATTATAAAAATTTTAAATATATAATTTTTTATACGTGAATTTTAAAATCTAACATATAGAATAATTGAAAAGTAAAAATAAAATTTTGAAAGGTTGCACAGATAATTCAAAATGATTCATAGTTCAGAAAAGTTTTATATAATTTTATTTTGATTTTAATACCAAACTTTAATATTATTATTGGCGCCAAAAAAATCACGCCACGTTGTAAACCGGGATGCACCGTAGTCATGGCATTTGAAGCCAGGGATAAATAACATATGGTGCACCAGAATCAGAGAAGAAGTCGCAGCAAAGCAGTTAAAGCTCACACGATTACATGCGGTTAATATCGGCTAGTAGTGGCCCACGAATTTAGGAATGTGGCCAATCATAGGGAATAACTGAATAGTAATAGGCCGATTATAAATAGATAAGAAACGTCTGATGAAGGGGTCTTTTTTCCCAACGAATAAGAATACCATTTTTAATTCCACGCATTTTCTCTTACTTTCCAGGAGCAGTCTAATTGTAATTTTCCTCTTTTCCCTGTATTTACTGCTTTTCTTAAGAGTAGTCTCTAGGATTAGATTTTTCTCAGGAGTGTATGCTGTAGTGGCATACTTTAGCTCTGTATTTCTATTTTTTTTTCAACCAATTTTGAGCAATATATAAGTAGTTCGGTTCTTCAGTTGAATCAGTACTTGTCTCGAATTTGGCTCATCCAACCGATCCGGAATTATTGTGTAGAATTGAACCCGGCTGATCCGATGCCTCATCAGCCGAATCGCTTGACCTGTAGTGGGCACTAACTTCGAGGATCATCATTCATAGCCGCTTCATCTCTTCGTGCGCTTCCTGAAGGAGGACCTCTGACCGGGTCAACGATCTAAGAAGTCGGCTCGCAGCAGTTTTTGGCATGCTCGGCGGGATACTTGTTCAGGTAAATTTTTATTTTTATTTATTATAAATAATGGCTGACGACAATGCCACGAATCTCCGCAACCAAGATGTTCCTCAAACATCCGGGAATGATCAAGTCAGTAATACTGAGAATACGAATGAGCGTCATGCAGTATTACCGGTAGAAGGTGAAACTAGTTGTCGATCGAACCAGCAATTAAGAACCAAGTTTGGCTCAGGCGCTCGGACAGATGGCTAGCGTCTTACAAGTTTTAGGCCAAAATATTCATCAGAGCACTACCTATCTGGACACAGTTTTAGCCACTATCACGGCTTCTAATAAAAATATTGCCTGAATTGGGCAGTTGCTGACTTGAAATGAACAACCGTACGCAGGCCTACCAGGACCTATAGGCATGCCAGTGTTACAAAATCTAGGTACACCGGTGATCATGCAGCCGCAAGTAACACTATTTCAGGCCGCCTATAAACTAGCGAATGTAAATATCGATCAACAACTTGAGGTAGTATAGGGATTACCTCCTTCGCCACTGTTACCGGTGTATCAACCCCAAAATATAGGAATTAGGGCATGCATGGGGGCAAGCCCCTAATGTTATACAGGGTGTAAATCCTACACTACAAAATTATGGACTTCCTCCAGGGCTGAATCTGGCTCAAGCATAGGCCCCGATGCCTGTGCTAGGGAACAATAATGAGTTATATGCTCAGATCTAAGAAGTTATTTGAAATACCTTTGGAACGGGACCTAGGCCGGCGATGCGGTCTGTATTTAGATCTCCTCATCTTGCCAACATAGATGTAGATCATCCGTACCCAATAAATTGAAAAATGCCAAAATTCGGCAAATTTTTTGGCGATAAGACCGAAAAAACGATCGAACACGTGGCACTGTTTACGGCCCAATGTAGAGAGGCCGCCGCTGTAACACACTGGACCTTTGCAAATTGCGAGGTTCGAGTGATTAGCTGTGCTCTGAGCTTTTCCAGATTTTCTGGTAGGTCGTTCACTGTGTTCCGACCTATGGCACGTGTCCCGAGGAGTGTGGTACAAAGCCTTGCGCCAAAACCCAAAAAAATTTGGATTTTGGTCAGCTCTCGGATTGGCTGTCTGGCGGGCTTGTACCGGTACAAGGTTGTGCTTGTACCGGTACAGAGCCGCGAACTCGCAAACCCGAGCCTCGGGTTTGCATTTTCGCAGGTCTTGTACCGGTACAAGGATGGTCTTGTACCGGTACAATGTTGATGGTTGTACCGGTACAGCCATCGGGCCTGTACCGGTACAGTGCCGCAGAACAGCGCAACCCGAGCCTCGGGTTTGGATTTCGTGGACCTTGTACCGGTACAAGGGCCCGTGTACCGGTACAAGGCGGCAGATTTCGCACAGTTTGGACTGCAGGGGTGTTTTTGCGTTTGTATCTCTTCTATTTATTCCCCCACGCCTACGTTTTCTTTGAGCTTGAAACAGCAGGAGACAAGGTAAGGAACTCTCCACCTTCCACTGATTTTGATCCCTTTTTGCATGGTTTTTGATGGATTCTTCTTCTATTTTTCCCTTTGGTGTATTCCACCATGGTTGAAGCCAAGAGCTTGGATTGAGCTAAGTGAGGAGAAATCTTGGGACCTAGAGCATTTGAGCTTGATTTGAAGCTTCTAGAGAGGTTAGCAACATGATTGAGCCTTTGATCCATGTTTTGCTAAATTTTGAGTTGAACCCTAGATTTGATACTTAGGTTTATTTGGGATTTTGATTCTAGGCTTTAGAGACTAGATTGTGGGTTTAGAACCTTCCTGGCTTGGATTGGATGAACCCTAGCTCTCTTTTGGAGCTTAGGAGAAGATTTCTACTCTGAGTGAGTTTGGCCCTTTTTGCTCCTAGGTTAATGATCGAGCAAATCGCTCTTCGTATCGATTGGATGACACCATTTGATTTTCCTAGGGTGCTAAGAAGCCTATGGATAACCTCCGTTCGAGCAAGCGAAAAGCTTCGTTGTCGTCGGTGGGTTTGACCTAGCCTATAATATGAGAAATCCTCATAATTGGTGAAAAGTGTTTCGTATACTATTAATTCATGCATGTTCATGCTAAATACATTTATTATGATTTTTAGAATGCTTAAAATGCCCATGTTATATGTAATAAAATTTCCGGACTTCTATGTAGTAGAGTTGCTGGACAGATCTAGTGTTGCATTTGGCATTCTATATGAGACTTGGTTTTATGCTTCTATAGTGTAAATGGGCCTTAATTCGTGCATTTAAACTTAGGTTTATTTGAAATATGATGAATGACAAGTTGCCATTTATTGACATCAAACTTAGATGTATGCGAATTAGAGAGCTAATGTCATCAAGCGGCATTGAGCTCAGGACATGTGTGAACCTAGTGGATAGGGCCATTGAGGAATTTGGAAAACATGTTGAACATCAAATTGCCTAAGTGTCATCAAGGGGCACTAGGCGTAGCAAATGTTGAAACTTCACATTGCGACTTAAACTAGATCTTCGGGATGCTAGTGACTATACCATGTTAGAGACATGAGAATTGGATACTTGAGACTTGGACTATGCTTGCTTGCCATTTGTGCTCATTCGCACATGCTTGTGAGGGTCGCTCCCTACAAGCCGGCACTCCGGAGTTAGCCTACGCGACTTATGTTCGCTCGTGCGGTATTGAGAAGCCTACGGGGTCGAGTGGGACAGACACATTCCAAGAGTAGGGATGTTGGGCTACCACAGGCACTTAGGCAGCACAAGCTGGACTACCTTGGGTTGGTCCTTAATTGGAAATGGAAATCGACACGGCGTTGTATAGGAACAATCACTACTAGATAGGTTTAGTAGTTGGATTACATTTACATGCTTATAGCATAGGGTTGAGACATGTAATATACTTGACAGTTACCTATTTCATCACAGTATACTTGGTTGCCATGACAGAACTTATGCTTAATGTATTGATAAAGATTATGACACTTAGCTATTGCCATTGGACATACTACCGTGATTTCGTAGATGTACATCACCATGACATCGTGTATACTTGAGTTTATAACTTAACCTTTTAAGTATGCTTTCATATTGCTGTTATTATTGCTTTTATTATTGTACTTACCCTTTTCTTTTGGGGCCTAGTGGTGCATTGAGCTGAGGTCAGTAATTGCCCACTGGGAACTATAAATTATAGTTCTCACGCCCTCTGTTTTATGATTTCTTTCAGAGCCTTCCACTCAGGGTGAGGCCAGGGACCGTGGGAAGGGAGTTGCTTCGAGCTAGCTTCCTTCGAGGACGATTTGCTAGGTGGTCTACCTCTCGTTGTATTTCTTTTTGTGAGAGGTTGAGAGTTGTACCCGTATATGCATAGAGACCACCATTTTTGTACTAGAGACAGATATTGTACTACTTATGATTTCTTTTATTGTCTAGTTTTACTTCTTTACTTTGGTGTAGATGTTAGAACTTTACTCGCTCTGATATCATTAGTTGCTAGTTATTTCACTTCTTCTATTTGTTCCATTACTTCTTGCTTTTATTTCCGCTGTTATTATAGACGCCTTATATGTGTAGACATATGGCGGGTCTGGGCGCGCCACCGGGAGGGCCTCTGCCGGTCCCGGGGCGTGACAGCCGCAGATCCATTTCTTAAACTTTGATTGTTCAACACGTCGTTAACTAAGACGGTGTTCACTTGGTATATTAGTTTACCCGCCAATTCTGTCCGAGACTGGGACGAATTGGAGAGGAAGTTTCATAAGCAGTTTTAGAGATCAGAATCGGAAGTATCGATCGCTGATTTAGCCCAATACCAACAAAAGCTGGGGGAATTGATAGAGGAATACTTAAACCGATTCAAAACGGCAAGAAGTTGTTGTTTCGTTAGAATGCCAGAATTGCAATATGCTAAAATGACATTCAATGGTTTGCACTTCAAAATTAAAGATCATTTTGAAGATAAGGATTTTTCAAATCTGTTCGACTTGGGTTTCCAGCTCAATACGAGCAATTCAAGAAAGGTAATAATGAAGACTGGCCAAGATGGAGACGAAATAAGGATTGAAATAAGGGGAAAGAAAAAAAATATTTCTTTTGTTGAGGAATCTTAGGCTCAAGATAAGTCGAATACTTTTAGTGGAACTGAAGATTCAGCTGACGAGGCTGAAATATATGCAGCGAAAATGGTTAAAAACCGACAATCTTATAAATGTGTGCTATTGAAGCCGACTAGAGCTAGCGAAGCGAAAGCGTGCGTTTCTGCATATACTTATTCTTTTGACATCGCAACGACCGATCTGATCTTTGATAGGTTGTTAAAGGATGGTAGAATTAAGTTTCAGGAAGGTCAAACAATACCTTTCGAAGAAAAATTAAAAAGAGAAAAATATTGTAAGTGACATCACTCATGGAGCCACAGGATTAGTGAATGTACCGCCTTCAAATGGCAAATTCAAAAAGAGATTAATGAAGGTCGGCTCATATTTGCCGACCAAGAAAATAAAAATATGAAAGTTGATCAAAATCTATTTTCCTCATAGGTTAACATAGTGCACATCAAAGGAAAAGCATCGTTCGAGGGAAAGGTTGATCAAGACATTGCTAATACAAAGTGATCTCTTCGGCTATGCATATGATGCAAGGCCGAGATGACTCGTTGCGACTGGGAGGCAATTATTTAAGAGAAGAAGTTGAATGGGGAATGGAAGGAGTTTAATTATGACGTTCCTTGAAGAATGGGAAGATCTCCCTAAAGCAGAAAATGATCCGAACGACTGTTCGGGAGAAGATTTGAATGACTCCGAAGAAAAAGTGGAGTCTAGGAAGGATAAGAAGGATCTGGTGATGCAGAAGGTCCTAGACGATTACTACAACCGTCAAACTGAAGGAAGAATGAGCATGAAACCCTAATCCTCAAGTATTTATGTAAACTTGGCAATTAGCCCCTAATCTCTCCCCAAAATACATATTTCGCGACACAAAGGCTTCTCCAATTAACTTCTCTCACAAAATGGTCCCCGCCCGTGGCTTTTCACACAAAATGGAGCAATGAATAGTTTTAAAAATCAAAAGCAACAAGGACTAAACACCTTTTTTGCGGTAAAATCCACTTTTCTCGAAAACCTTGTGTCGAACGCAAAATCTGCCAGCGTCGTTGACTCCAACACAGTCGGACCATTGAAAACGAACTATTGGATCACCTAAAACGGAGTCCAGTATTGACAAATGCCATCTACACTCAATGGCCTCTTCCGAAACCACGAGTTATGTACTTTTCACTTTAAGTAAAAAGTAATAATCACGTAAAATCTTTATTTTAAATTATTTTTCGTTGAAATTTGACAGGCAATTTTAAAATTAAAATACATATGATAATATTTTAAAAAATGTCAAATTTATATAGAAAAAAAATCTCAGTCCTTACACATAATTCACTATGATCTTGAGTTGGTCATAGAAATCTTTGCACTGAAGTTATCGTAGCATTATCTTTATGGCGAGCATTATGAGATTTACATGGACCACAAGGGCGTCAAATACTTATTCACTCAGAAGGAATTGAATATGAGGGAGTATTGGTGGTTGGAGTTATTGAAAGACTATGATGTCACAAATTTGTACCACCCCAGGAAGGCAAATGTGGTAGCAGATGCATTAAATCAAAAATCTGTCGTGAATCTTGCAATGTTGATCATTAGTGAAGTGTCGTTACATGAAGAAAAGCAGCGGGTTGATTTGGAGGTTGATGCATCGATTACTTTGGTGAAAGTCATGACACTTAATGTGCAACCGACCTTGTTGGAGTAGAATAAAGAAAAACAAGCATTTGAGAAGAAGCTCCAAAGGGTACAATTTGCTATAGAGAATGGATGTGCGAGGGATTTCAATTTGGACTCTACGGGGGTCTTGAGGTTTCAAGGAGATCCAGAGAAAATATTGAAAAAAGTACAATGGTCCCCATATACCACGCATTTGTGTGGCACCAAGATGTATAAGATTTGAAGACTCACTATTGGTGACCTAGGATGAAAGTTGATGTTAGGCGCTTTGTGGCTCAGTGCCTAGTGTGCCAACAAGTCAAGACTGAGCATCAAATTTTGGCGACCACATTGTAAAGACTATGTAGTGTCCTAGAAAGTTAGCAGTCAAAATGTTTACAATATCAGTAGCTGGTCGACACATCCGTAGATTGTTGGGACAAGCTAGAGTCATTTTGGTACAAAATGGATGCGAAATCGAACTCAAAGTACTGAAATCAGCCAAAATTGAAGTTCTGATAGCTTTCAGGCACTGAGAAGATGGAGCTAAGGGCCCCAGAGCTGATGCATTACTAAAGTCAATTCGAGCCTTCATTCTAGGTGCCC
The DNA here is from genome assembly GCF_001540865.1 of Ananas comosus. Lineage (NCBI taxonomy): Eukaryota > Viridiplantae > Streptophyta > Magnoliopsida > Poales > Bromeliaceae > Ananas > Ananas comosus. The sequence continues at coordinate 4,771,039 of NC_033643.1, read as the reverse complement.
AGAAGTTACTGTAGTAGCTCGAATTGGGTTGATGAGCTCCCTCGAGTGTATAGAATTTCATTGACACGTGACAAGTGGACTTTTTGGATACAGGTTCAAGTTAGAGATCTGGATCCTCCTTGTCGGTGCCCTTTCTTCGTCTAGATGCAGCTTTTAGCTATTTCGGATGCCCGAATGTGAGACTTGGGCGCCCGAAACCTACGATTTCTGCAGTGACAAGTTTAGATTAATTCTTTTGTTCCTTAGGCTTATTTTATCTTACCTACTCCTCTATAAAAATCTTGTATACAACCCTCAATGATCATTTTCATTCTTCTTCCCTGCGAATTCCCTCTACACCACATTTTGCATCCTCCAAATCCCTTAATTTCTCCCTCTCTTCTCTATGGGCTAGTAGTAGTGTAAGAATTGGCAAATTCGAAATTGAATAAATAAATTTGAATTTCGAAATTTCAAATTTTGTAATCTTAGATATTGATCAATATAGGGTTCCAGAGAAAGGATGGCTAATTCAGTAAAATAAAATCAGAATTCAACAAAATGAATTTGCCACTTGAAAGGTCCGATAGCGCCAGAAGTCATGGTAAAGTTTGTTTTCGAATTTGGCATGACGAGTGCAGAAAATGAGATGAATTTTGAAAAGTCGCCAAAATCAAAAAATTGAAAATTTGGAAATGCCCTTATATTTTATGCCCAGATTCTTGCAAAATTTGTTGCGGAGAGGCCTCCATGCTAAACACACATGCTGTGAGGGCCTCACTATTAATTTTGCGATATTGGAGGACTTTTCCACAAATTCCCAATATATATGCAACTATATATAGGTGAATTTTAGGGTTCTATGGAAACCCTAACCCAAAATCTTGCAGCCTGAGCCTCCCAGCCACAGCTTCCTCTCTCTTCAATACCTTGCTACTATCCTAGTGCTCCGAACATGTAGCACACTGAATTTCTGTAAATTGCAGAGTTCTAGTGAGAGAATAGTGCTTAATACTATTCTGAAGGTTTGGATTGAGTTTTGTAGGCTTAGGAGTGTTTCCGAGGCTTAATAAGCGCGAAAACGAACTCCGGAGATCAAATTCTGTAAAAATTGCATTATTAGTGTTGAGTACCGGTACTGGACTTGAGGTACCGGAACTCAGTAGAGTGCCAAATTGGGCAGCTCTCGGGTTTTGCAAACTCAGCTCTTGATACCGATACTAGGCTGAGTACCGGTACTGCATCGGGCTGGTACCGGAACGCAGTTGAAAACCAGAATGTCCAACGTTCGGATTTTGCGGGACTGGCCATTGGATACCAAAACTGACCATCGAGTACCGGTACTCAAAATTGCGTACCGGTACTCAATGTTGCAGAATCTGTTTCGTGCTGAATGCAATATCTGAGTTTTGGAGGGGCTTTTTGGATATTGTTACAACTAGTATAACACACCCCACAACCCCCTTCCCCCCCCTCCCCCCCAAGTCACTTTTGTTGGGCTAATACAAGAGAGGAGAGAGAGGTGAGAGGTGAGCTTCTCTTCCCTTTGGATTTCTCCTTCTAATCCCTTTAATCCTAGGATTTGATCTCTTTTCTTCCTCTCCTCTTTGAATTCAAATACCTTCACCTTGGAGAGGAGCTCGGGATTGAAGAGAAGAGCTTGTTTGAGGATTGAACTCCAACCCTAGCATTATATAGCTTGGTTTGGAGCTTGATTTGAGGTTAGTATTGTTCTTATACTCTCTAATTAAGAGAATTGCAAGGAATTTTTTGTGGAAAAATCTAGTTTTGTAGAAAGTAGGGATTGTTTTGGGGCTTTTCATTTGAGAGCTTTTTGGGTGAAATTGATGAGTATAGAACACTTTTATAGGTTGGATATGAAGCTCCATTGGGTTGATTTGAGCCTTGGGCAAGTTTTGCTTGGTCAAAGATAATTTTCACCTAATTTTTATTTCATTTTTGGTGAATTTCGTGGGAAGCTTTTTAGAAGCTCGTAACCCTTTGAAAATTTTTCTTAGGGTGCTAGAAGTCTTAGAGACAACTTCGTTTGGGAAACGATCGAGTTTTCGAAGATTATCCGACGGGTTTGACCACACCGAAATGGATGAACTCCTCCCTAAGTCTCCTATATTGTTATAGGAATTGTTTGATGCATGTTTATGCTATTTATGACATGCTAGAATTTTTTGGTGCATGATGCATATATGTTATATATGGAAGTTGACATACTCTATATAGTAGAGGCAATTTGGCATACTTTATGTAGTAGAGGATAATGATGATAACATCCATATTGTATCATATGTTCTATCAGGTTCCTCTTGTGCAAATATGGGCATGCATGCTAGTGATGAATAGTAATGACATATGGAACACTACATGGCTAGTAAAATTATTAGATGCAAATTGCATAGCAATCATTATACTTGCTATAGATGAAAATAACCTGACATATAGCATGTAATGATAAGATATAGAACTAAGTATGTTTCACTTAGTTTAGATAAATGACTAGTGTGGACATTATGACATTGTACTCAACCTCTAGGTCGTTAGATGCATTTTCATTTTTTAGACACGACGAATGAGTTCCCTACACAATTGAGTATGTAAGTGGCAAAGGTATATAATTGCTTGCATAATGGTTCTTACACTTTATGTAGTGGAGGCTTACGTACAAGGCATATACATGATACGAACTATAATCTTGTGGGCATCTTGAAATTCATGGATTATGGCATTAGTAAGTTGTTCTTTTCATACTATAGTGGAAATAGTATAAGCTCGTAACCCGTTAGGATCATAAATGAGATGTAAATCCTTACATGCTTGAAATATGTTGCATATTGGTAGAGAGACATACCACCGAATTTATTGAAAATGAAACATGACATTTATGTTAGAATATCCGACCTTGAGTCGATGATTGAGATTTCATATTTTAGACATGATGATTGAGTTATGTGACCTTTGGACATGATGCTTATGATCACGCTTGCTTGTCTTTGTGCTCATTCGCACAAGCTTGTGAGAATCACTCCCTACAAGCCGGCACTCCGAAGATAGCCTTTGCGACAACATGCTCGCCCGTGTGGGATTGGGCGCCGAAGTGGATTGCTGTGGGGGAGGCTCATTCCTAGTGGTAGAATGTTGACTACTACGAAGCCATTAGGCACGGCACAAGCTGGAACGTTACCACATGTAAGTCCCCCATTGATTGGATAAAAGTTAAGAAAACTTGACATAAGACATCACAACTAGTTGTTGCATATAAAGTAGATAGACATACTTATTACTTGGTGACACTGTCATTGTTTGTATTGATAACCTTAGTGGTAGTAAATCTATACACATGTCGATTAGTATAGAAGTATGGCTATATGATGATAATGAAAGGGAAGTACATGTGCATGTAAACTTACATGTAAACTTGCATATACAAAGACTTGTGCATGTGACCATGAAAAATCATATACATGTTAGATGACATTTTCATGAAGAGGTATGATTATAATTGAATCTATTCAATTAATTGTTACCTGTATGCTTATACTTCTTGTATCATATCATGCCTCAGTTGACCTAGTGGTGTATTTCGCCACTCTCGGCGGCTTACCCATTGGAAATTATTGCTTAATAGTTCTCACCCCTATTGGTTATTTGTTTTTATTTCAGAGCCTTCCACAACATGAGAGGCTAAGGAATGTGACAAGAGATTTTCGACTAGCTAGAGCCTCCCCGATGTTATTATAGTCGGATCCGTCGATATCTTTCTTTTGGTTTAGCTAAAAGACGTACAATGCATTTTGTTTAGAGATCTTCTAGTATCCAAGATGTACCGTTTGTTTATACTTCTTGTATATCTTGTATTGGTGTTAATGTGCTACACTCTTTTATGTAGTAGATTTATGTAGTTGCTCTGATCGCCATGTTTAGGGCTTTCCTACTTTATACAGTTGTTGTAGACGCCTTGTGTGTATCGGGGGTGCTTGGTGTACACGGTGGGTCTGTGTATGCACCGTATAGGCTTCCGCTGGAACCCGGGGCGTGACAGACCACCCACCTCCAACCACCGGAATTCTGACAAGAGCACCTCAACACCCCTCCCTCAACATCTCTTCCCTCTCTCTCTCTACATCTTGAACCCAAGAAGTGGAGGTAGGGACCTTGCGCCTGTAGTCACCCTTGTCAATCTTTTGCAACTCCGGCAAGGCACTCCCCCAGGCCGCTGACACCGCTCGTGCCTCCCTCTCCTTCATCGGCCAACCTGCACCTAGGGATTGGCCGGTTCTAGGCCAAGTGTTCTTGAAATGTGACCTCAGGCCCCCTCATCGCTTTAGCACACCTCTGATGATCCCTACTGCCCCGCCGACACCGTCGCAACTCCTCCGACTGCCAGCATTACTCCGGTTGCACCTAATCGAGCTAACCCTAATCGAGCCGCATAGGTTCAAGCACCACCGTCACCGCCCCCAGTTGTCAGCAATCCCCACCATGGGTCTCCTACGACCGGCCGCAACCCTCCCCGACCGATGATCACCGTCGTTGAGCACAGAAGCCCAAGTTTGAGGAGATCCAATCCCAGCAACCTCAGTTTGGATTTTCTAGGAGCCCTATCTTCGATTCTGGCCAACCCATACATCAGGATGCATTCATAAGGTGAGAATGACCCTCTTTGCAACCATGTGTGTGATGGGGCTCACCTTAATGTTGATGTAATAATCTCCGTCAGGCAGATCTGTGTTGCACTACTCTAAAAGACATCAACCCTTGGTTTAGTTGCTTTTCTGCATTCCTCAAGCATCGTGTGTGCTCAGGGTAGTGAGCATAGACTCCGAAACATCGAGACCTTCTTGGACCATACCTCCATTCAGTTTTTGAAATCACCGGTTCTATGATAAATTTAATCTTTTTGATTTATAGTTTTTAATTTACATAATTATATCCAAATTTTTTATAACTCTTTTAAAAATTTTATAAATCTTAAAAAAATATAAAATGGTAACAATGAATTTAACTTTTTAATATTATTAATTAATATTATATAAAATTTAAAACTTAGAGATCAATAATTTTAACTTTTCAATGTATATATTTTTAATATAAATGTTTTAATTTACATCTCTTTGATCCAATAACCAACTTTAATATAAAATTAATATTATTTTTTTCATAATTTTTTATTATTTGAAGAGAAATTGATATTCTAAAAAAATTACAGAAAATATACAAATTTTGAATTAATCGTATTACGTAATTACATTGGAGGAAAGTATAAAGATCTAAAAAATCAAAAATATATTTAAAATAAAATGGTATTGTTTATACAACCAACTAGCAAACAATAGAAAAAAAAAATCAACAAAATTTTTTCTACATTACATCATTTCTTTTACTTAGAAAAAAAGACACCTGGCTACTAAATAGAGGTACCAGATAAAAAAGGAAAGATGCAACGAGTAATAGGTGATAGCGAGGAGGTCAGGAAGATTGCACTCTAGAATGCCGCAAGTAGTGGTGTACTTTTAGATAGTTGATTCTATTTCAACTGAAGATGTAGACTCATAACCTCCTTTGTCTTGTATTCTTAATTCTGTAGCTCACCAATCTCTTAAGCATACTAAAATCTCAACCGCATTCTTCTTAAACCGGGTTTTATAATCATCTAATATTCTTCCACCTATACTAAAAGCAGACTCTAATGCCATTGTCGAAACCTGCACAATTAGTAGATCATGTGACATAGCAGAAAACACAGAATATGTACTTTCTTATGTTTTCCACCAAGCTAAAATATTAATTTATCTTATTCATTTTTGTTAAAAAAATTTAAAAAATTGGCTCGCAAGTAAAACTAAGGTTCATTAAAAGAAGGTGCATTAAAATTCATTTGTTTTTTTTTCCTTACAAAAGATAAAATCATATTTTTACTAGTTTTACCACTGTTACTACCACTACTGCTTTGTAACTATGAAGAACATAGTCGCTTACTACCTGAAGCAGTTGCATAAATACTATACGTTTCACATAAACAACTATTTATTATTTGAAAAATACTTTCCATATTTGAATAATTTGTTGAATTAATTTCCAAATTTTATTATATTTTATAAGAGCAATTTCTACTCCATTTAATTTAATTCTAGGATCCATTACAAAGGCCAAAAGAAATACAATGGGAATTTCTTCCCAATATTCTTTAAATTTAGATTTCATTATTAAAATAATTTGACCTAAAAGAGAATAATTCCTATATTTAGCAAAATGACTACTCATAAATAAAATTTGATTAAGAAGGATAATACATACCTGACAAAAGTTTGGTTGACTCTTAGAATGGCTGCAAAAAAGTCATAAGAATTTGTCCAATGTCCCATTCTTCATTAGTAATGGGATTATGCTGTATTTTTTTATTATAAAAAATAGATAAAATATTTCTATACTCATAACAATATTGTAATATTTTATATGTGGAATTCTATTGGTGTTGAACATCAAAAATAAATTGTTTATACTTTTGGCCCAATTATCTACATAAACTTTTAAAATCTTGCTTTCTTGAATCAGAACTGTGAATAAACATGTTGTACAAAAAAATTAATATCCAAATCAAAGAGCAAAAATCACATTTTACATACCTTTTATGCGATGGAATTATATTATGATTACCATGACTTGATAGCGTCTTGTTTTACAAACTCCTTGATCTGCTAAGAATCTGTCTCAATCTCTTGCATGTTGTTGTTTCTCGTTACGAACCGGCTACCAAAGTCGATCTCAGCACACCGCCCGACTCCCCGGGGTTTTTGATCATGCCCTAGAGCGAACCCAATAGAGAGAATTTCGGTGGAGAGATTATGCTAATTTTTCTTGTATATTGTATATGGCCAATACCTCATATATTTATAAGCCATAAAGAAGACGTTAATGCTAATCACATTCTAACTGAATCTTACATAGATATAGATTTTAAACAAAATAGGATTTGTCTCTTAGATTTATTTCTTATCCCATGTGGATTAGAATTCTTTTAGATAAGTCCCAATGTGGACGAATCCTAACAATCATAATACAATCTTTAAATTTTTTTTTATTTGTGGATTAATTATTTTTAATCTCTCGTGTGCATACAAATTGCCCCAATTTATAATATGACATGCATATTTATTATGAAATAATTTTTCATTTAAGAAGAAAAGCAAATTATTTTTCAAATTTTGAACTACAGTTCTTTTATTGTTAGCATTATCCAAACTAATTGAAAGAAAAATTTTGGTTAATTTTATAAACTTGCAAAATATTTTCCATAGCTTGACCAATTTGAATACCAGTATGTAAAAACTCAAGTTCTTGAAAACCAATAATTTGTTTTTGTAATATCTAATTAGAATCAATCCAATGTGCAATAACATATATAAAACTACGTTCATTTCTTGATGTCCAACTATCATAAGTGACTGAAATTTTTTAATTCAAATTTTCTAAAATTGAAATCAAATTTTGTCTATATTCAAGAAATTTTTTTATTGAGCTTTTGCAACTAGTATTTTGAGAAGTTTTTTATATACAGGATTCAAAATTATTTTCACATAATGTTCAAAATATAGACATTCAGCAAATGCATATAGTTGCTCAGCTCCTACAATATATAATGCAAATTCTCTTCTATTACGTTTATGAGAATATTGAAATATGCTAATTCCATTGGAAGTAAAAGCAAGTTGTAATTATTTTGTCTCTTTACCTTCTTTTACCTGACGTTTTTGAATATGTCTATTAAAATGACATGTTCCAGCAGAACTGTCACAAGAATAATAAACCCCACTCACATGTCTTCTTCTTCAATTTCTTTGATATTGAAGTATTTCCATACTTTGTTTGTTCTTCATTTAGACCCGTTTTTAGAACTTACATCTAAATTTTGTTTAGTTTGTGAGCCATCGTCATCTTGTGAAAAGCCACTGGCTACAGTTTTTTATTAATTACTCACATAATACTCAGGAGTATAATCAGTGCAAGAAAAATTTATATGAAAAAATTCATCCGACATTGTTATAAAAAATAAACACAATAATACTGAAAATAATTAAATAAATATTTAAAAATTAAAAAATAAAATACTAAGAGATTAATTATTGTGTTGAAATTGAATTTTTGTGTGGTGAGATTGTGGAGAGACTCTGTAAAAAAAAAAAGTTGTTGGAAAAAATTAAAAATATTTGTAGAGCAAACTCGAGAGTGAAAATTTTAGATTGAAAGTTTAAGAGTAGAAAGAATTAGTATATGTAGAAGAAAATGAATGAAAAATTATTTGTTGTAATGAATTTGGAGATTTGTAGGAATATTTATAGATGTAGAGAAAAATTAATTTAATTTTTTAAAAAATATAAAAAATATTTTTAAATTTTGAACTAAAATATCCTCTCTAACAGTCAAATTTTTTAATGTTAGTAAGGGCATTGCGGTCATTTTGATAAAAAAAAAAATCTTTTTAATTTTTTTACCTTTTTTGAAAAAATAAAAATAAAATAAAAAATAAAAACACCCAACGGCTTAAGAACCGTTGGGCCCACCCTCCAAGGGTCTGCCAGCCCCTTGGACTTGGGTGAAGGGGCAGCCCTAATTTACTTTACCAAGCCCTAATTTATATAGGCCCGGGCTGGCTTAGCCAGGCCTATAATTTTAAAATTAAGACTTATACAGGCCTAGTGGTACCTGGGTTATGCCGGCCTGGCCTTCTGGCCTGGCACGGCCCGGGCGAGACAGCTGAAACGAGCCGTGCTTACGGGCTGCAAAAGCTCGGCCCAGCACGGCCGACCCGACCCGGCCCAACACGGATGCTACAATAGCCATGTCAGGCCACAACCTGGCCCGCAATTGTGCCGGACGAGGTGGCCGACAGGCCGAGCGGCCCGTTTTACACCCCTATCCTTAGAGTTGAGTGATCCTACTAGGATTGAATGGTCCCCTAAGATAATAATATTAATTAATTCAAAGATCAGAAATAAACAAAGGGGATCCAAGAGCCCCAAAGGTCAAAAATAGTCAAAAGAGATCAAAGGGCCAAAAAGTCTTTTATACTTCCGAAAGTATAGTAGTTCTGCAATATATATATATATATATAAAATGAAAGTTCCTATCTAATCCTAATTCCAATTTTGTTCCTGTGATGGCTACATCCCCGAAGATTAAGGAATAAACTGAAATATTCTACTCTTTTGCCGATCGTGAACAAGAAATCACAAAGAAGAATCACACGATCAAGAAATCACATAGAAGAATCATCGCCAATAATCCTTCTTTAGAAATAAAAAATCTTGGCAGAAAGTGCGATTTAAGGTATACCAAGTAATTATACAAATTACTGAACCACATTGTACTCTTATTATAACCATGTATCTTCATAACGAAAAACACATTCTCGCATTAGTTAAACAGCTACAAATGTATTAATAGAATCACCATTTGAAGGAGATCTCGAAAAGACAACTTTTACTACGAAAGCACAGTTATTCTTGCTATTACCATGTATCTTCATAGCTTAAAAAAACATTCTTTCATAGAGAAATAGCTAAAAAAACAAAATACTTGAAAGAGGTAAATGTATATGAAATTCACTAGTTGATAAGCAACCTTCCCAAAGAGCAAGTCTAAATTTGCACAAGGTGAAGTGAACAAAATATATAAAAATGTTCTAGAGCCAGTATAACAGGTAAACTTTCCCACATATCCATCACAAGAAACTTCATATAATCATACCAGAGCAACCACTCTCAACTCAAAGAATAGGAAGACATCAAACTTTTCTTAGTGAGGTTCCACAAAATTACTATTACAGTGGTCAGAGCATATTTTATCCAGAAATCAATATCATACGAGGCCTTCATCACTTGTACTCAAGTTGGAACTCTGAAGAAGTCTGCACCGCCTTGTGCTCCTCCTAGCATATATATGTTTTAAAAATGAATCTAAATAAATGAAGCCTCTGCGGGGTCCTTCGTATTAGCAGATGCTATGTATATGTTTTTGGATTCATGAATCCTTTTATGTAAAATTGCTTATTTCTGTATCTGGGGCCTATAGTGTGACTCATAACCAGTTACAATGATCCTCACAACTAGAGATCCTTTAGGTGCATGATATAATTACTAATTTGTATGGTTTAAACCCAAGTTTCAAGTTGACTCCCCATAGCAGTGCCTCTGTGTCTCTTTGATAAAGGACAGCTTCTACTGAATGAAACTTCAGAATTTTCCTCCTCGCTCCATTACAGAACATCACGGCAATAGAGACAATAGTGATTTAAGATCCTATCCACAAGACTATTGGGTTCAGGGACCAGCGCAGACGTAATGCTATTCCAGAGATGAAACGTAACTGATTCATTCATCATCTTTGCATAAAAACCATCTTGCTGCACTCTTTCAAATTCATCAACTGGTTCTGCAAAGTACCTGCACAAAATCAATATCCAGGATTCCATATTACTGAGTGTTCTCGAGACCATGCAGTTGACAGAACTGTGCCTTTGTGATAGTTAGATAGGTTCCTCGTAGCAATTTGAGTAAAGAAGGAAGCATGTCCAGCACAGTGAGCAAATGCTCCAAGGATGAGTAAAGAGAAAGAAAAAGTTTTAAAGACGCATGCCTTTTGTATTTAAAAGGACAATATCTTTGTCTCCTGGAATCTGCTGTCCGCTATCCCTAAGTTTGAATCATATGTAGCTTTCAATGTGCCAAACAAACAAATAGATATGCCTGATAATCTCAATATTAGAAGACATATTAAACCCATTCTCAGCTGCCATTTATCATAATTCATCCTTCAACTCTCAAGTTCAAAAGAACAGCTGGCATCCTGATTTATTTCCATCCAGAGATGAACAAATAGGGCCAATAACAGCTTGAAAGGCCTTCATAAGTAATAATTAACTCTTTTAAGCTACTAGAAATATGCATACAGGCTAGCGTTAAGATGCCAAAGTTTGAATCATGTAGTTTTAAGTTGTACTAAACAGACAAATAGAGATGCCTGATACTCTCAATATTAGTAGGCAATTAAGACCATTCTCAAGTAGACATTTAAGATCATTCTCAGCTGCATTTTGTCATAATTCATCCTTCAACTCTTGGATTCAAAAGAAAAACTGGCATTGTGATTTATTTTCACCCAGAGATGAACAAACAGGACCAACAACAACTAAAATGGTCATCACTACTCAAAATTAGGTCAAATTATCAGAAATATGCATGCAGACTGGCATCAAGATGCTAAAGTAATGGAGTTGGAAGATTCAACAAGATAACAGTACGGATAGCATACCTTGTGATATTTATTGGACTAATTGGGTAAAATACAAAAGGAGGTTCTATCTTTATATTCAGCTGTCCATAGCCTTTATCTGCTTTGGTGGAAAACCTGTTTAGTACTCTTGTGACCAGATCAGCTCCATTATACTTCAAAAGGGTATCATCATATGTTGAATAAAATTCTTTTAGGCACTCCATAAGGAAATTACTGCAAAAAATATCCGAGATATAATCAAAATTAAAAAGAGAAGGTGCAAGCCCATTACTGAACTTGAAAAATAAAAAGAGGCACACCTCAATTGACTGATTGTAAAAAGAAAACATCTTGTCGGATGCTGTAACAGTACCTGTGCTTTTCAAATGCCATCACCGCACCAGTAAAGGTTGAGTTCCCATCAATAATGTCTGCAACTCCAACAGAATTTTGGAGTGATTGTAACGGATTTAGAACTATAACATCGGAGTCAAGATAGATACCACCATACCTGCAATTTTAGATAGAAGTCCACGCGTGCATATTACGACATAGAACTATATAACTCATAAGAAGTAAAATAGAAAATATTTAAACAGAAAAAACATTGTTTTCCTTGACAGTTAGATGTTCTTTGTGTAAAAGTTATTAATGATATTCTTTGTGTAAAAGTTAATAAACATACGAGGAAAAATAAAAATTAAAGTACAATAAAAAAAATAAGTGTTTAACAATATTCATTCCATTTCAGAAACAATTTTAGAAAGGAAAAGGATATCGACAGTTAGATGTTAACAAACAACTTAAAGTACATGTTCTCATAGGCTACTTCAGGAGAAAACAAAGTATACAAATATTGTTACACAAAAGACACAAAGATCTCATTGTCTAGTCGAGGGCCTGCAGTTCGTGCTGACATTAAACACGTCAGCATAATTAATCTAAAGCTATCTGTATTTTCAGGTTTAGACGCACATAATAGATTCCAGCTCAACAGCTAGGGAAAACTATCTAAGCAGACAGGAAATAGAACGAATCAAACAAAAACTTAGTAAAAATAATTCAGCCATAAAAAAGAAACTAAGTTTCTCAGATAAGGTAGGGTCAGAACTAGAGTCCAAAGATCTTAATTATCTTAGAATCTAAATATTCTAGCAGCAGTTCAACAGATAAACTAACAGATTTTCATAATATACTTATGACCCATCTCTTAATACACGAAAAAATTGAAAGGACAGATTTTCTCATTAACAAGAATAGATTTCAGGGTAAGAATCCCTTAGTCACATGATTCATGCAAATTTTAAGAATCAATTTATAGTGTACTATTAAAGGAAGGAGACAAATATTAACACCAGCTTCATCAATCCATTAAATTTGATCAACAACAATAAGGCTCCAATATGCCGCAAAAACAACCTACTAACTTATAGGGAAGAAGGAAATTTTCCAGTGAAATATGAAGTTAGGCAAACACAGAAAGAAAAAAGAGTCCATATATTGTGGCCGGAAAAGTCTTCGCCAATAATTACAAATGTAAGCTAAATATGATTCTTGATTACTTTCTCCCAGATGACTACAATTCCTTGTCCTAGACTACAAGGCTTCCCCTTCTTTATGCAATATTCCCTCTACAATGCCTAATCCAATATCCAACATCTGCCCCTTGCACATAGCAAGGAGACCACCCTCTCTTCACAAAACAAGGGACTAGTATCTCACTAATGAGAATTCATACAAGCTAATAAGCTGCATGACCAACGAGCACTTTGCAAAAGCAGGGAGCTCAAACAGAAGCCTAAATAGGCCAGTATAGAGCCATCAACCTTTTAGTGTCTTGTATATCGAGTTCAGCACCTTTAATCCCTCAAGAAGCCATGCTTGCCCTGTCATATCACTTCTATATACTTTTACAATTATGTTAGACTTCAAATAAGTGGCACCGCTGGTCAACCCATGAATAAAAGAATATTAAAGTCTTAAATAATCGTCCCTGCAACCTCATGCCACTCATATCAAACCAATTACCTTCCTTGGCATGTTCTGCCAGACCGCATCATTCATCGTCCTTTAACAACAAAGCTAAAGTAGCGATGATTGGTTCTTCATCTTATAATCTACTCCAAATAGTCACATAGGCAAAAGGGGAGCTTAAAAGATATCAAAGAACACACAAGATGAGGAAGCAAAATCCATTCTCTTACTCCTTCAATAGTCGTAAAGCACAAGTAGTATGAAATACATGCTACGACAGGCTCAATCATTCTCTCAATAGACTGTATATGAACTGTCTAATTAACGACATACAAATATCAATCCAGTCATTTTGAGTGATTGACTTGGGTGCATTATTCCAAAAAGCGATCTACATGCGGTTCGGATCATCAACAGTACCGTGTATGTAACATGCGGTGTAGTATGCGGTCAGACCGCATATGCGGCCTACATACAGCTACATATGCGACAGGCAACCATATATGCGGCCGCATATGCGTTAGTGTTAAGGTGGGATTGAAACGCCATGTTGAACACGATTGTTTGTTTAATGATTATAAGTATACGACCATTTTCATTCAAGTTTCGCAAATAATAAGGTATATAAATGCATTAATCTTATATAAAGATAACCAAACTATCTTCCTTTTATTTTCATAGGTATTATTCTTAATATATCTAATAACTATGTTTATAAATATCAGTGAATAATTTTATAGTTGTTACTTTTTAGGTATTATCATACTATATATTTTTTTTTAGGTGTTGCCTTGTATGGCGTGAATGACAATTTATTGAGAAAATTATTATTCTTCATAGAAGTTTAGCATACTATTTTTAGACACTTGTTTTTTGTTTTGACATACTTGTTTTTTGTTTTGACATTTTTATGATTTTACATTGAAATTCTATTTATTTCACTATTTAATAATTAAGAGTAAATTGTTAATTATTAGTTTAGCGGTACATGTATGCGTACCAAGTCCTAAGCTTGAAATTAATTATTTCAATTTGTGAACTCCGAATTGTTACTTTAATTATTTAGCTTTGCTATGAAGTGTCTATATATCTTTTTAATACCAATAAATACTTATGACACTCCCAGGATTTGAAATAGTCCTATATATAGGATATAATAGGGCTAAACCACTTAATCCGGCTATAGCATTTTAGGCAATGGCTAAGCCTAAGAGGTTAAGAGGGTAAGCATGTTAGAGCCAGAGTAGTTCTTGGATGACACCCCCTTAGAAAGCGGGGCATCACAGCTGGTATCAGAGCTAATCACCAGCTAGAAGTGTGAGATGAGTCTCGACTGAGTTAGGCTCATACAGCAAGTAGAGTGCAACTCTCCAGCTGACAACCGTTATGGGTGAAGCGCGGCTCCTCACAAGGCCGCTAAAGCTAGTGAGACGAGTCTCACATTGCCTGGTGCTTGTGTGTGCTTGAGCCTGACGTCCTCGTTAGGGTTTAAAGAGAGAAGGAATGTGGCACTCGCAAGATTTCAAATAGTCATATATATAGAATACAATAAAGCTAAACCTTTTAACCTGGTTATAGCATTTTGGGCGGCGGCCAAGCTCAAGAGGTTTAGAGGGCTAAGTGTGTTAGGGCTAAAGTAATTCTAGGATGGGTGACTCCCCTGGGAAGCAAGGCATCACAATACTCTTAATATTTTAATAGGGGCCACATATGCGCCCGTATACCGCATACCGCATATGCAGTTATGCACTATGTGGTGAGTAACCGCATGGGTACCACATATCGCATTTTGAAACACCATTTGGGCAGATCTTGTGTTCCTTATGGTGACAAAAAATAGTAAGCCGATTATAGCATTCTGGACGGTGGCCAAGCCCAAGAAGTTAAGAGGGTTAAGTGTGTTAGGGCTAGAGTAATTCTAGGATGGGTGACTCCCCTGGGAAGAGAGACGCCACAATACTTTTAATATTTTAATTGCTGGGCCACATATGCGCATGTATACCGCATATGCACTATGCAATGGGTAACCGCATGGGTATCACATATCACATTTTGAAACACCATTTGGGTGCATCTTACGTTCCTTATGGTGATAAAAATAAGTTAGCTGCGTTTGGCATTCTAAGAGTTCACTATAGATGGTGTATAACATCTAAAATCGATTAACACTACTAGTGGACCTCATCCTAGTTTACGCTACCAATGCACTACAGGCCCAATGTTATGAGTGACAAGTTTACGATTTCACAAAAATCTCAACCAAGAAGCCACCTACACTGCTATAGGGTTGCTTCTTGCTACTCCACAAAATAGCATCACGAGAGAGCAAGAACGCATAGCAGAAAGTTGATTTTCACTTATCCAAGTCTCCAGCTGAATCAACATCCAAGTAACCCTTTGATCACAAATCACTTCCTTGATAGCTATGCATATAATTAATTGGTTGTCGGATAATAAAAACATATCCACTTGAGATCTTTCCAAAGAGCTAATAGGTTTCACTTGACATTGGCTAATCAATCGTAGTATATAACATATGTCACACCCATTACACATCACGGCATATATAAAGCTACCCACGGCACTGGAATAAGGGACATTTGTTCTTTTCTCCTTTTTTCACCCCTTGGACACATTTCAAGGTTAAGCTATTCACCTTAACCGATCGAAATATCAATGGGCTTAAAAGTTAAGCATTTTGAATCATTCTAAAATTTCCTTTATGTAAATCTTAACAATCCGTACAAATTTTCAACTTAGGGCACATAGTTGGCCTCTCCCAGGTCCAATACAAAATTGACGGAAATCCACTCCTTAGACACCATCATCAAATTTATTTCATTTCAAATCAGTAGTATATCATTGACATACAGCAATAAGATAGTGAAATTTTTTACAGGCCACATGATATAAATAGAGTTTTTTCTATCGATCATCTCAAAACCATTGAAGATAATTGTATACAGGAATTTTAGATACCATTGTTGCAACCATTGCTTTAGGCTATAAGTAGAACGTTGAAATCTACAAACCTTACGCTTGGCCTTCAACGACAAAATTAACCAGTTGTTCCATATAAATTTTCCCGTTTAGTTCTCACATCATCCACTTCGCATGATCCCTCCCATATCATCCACTTCGCCCAGTTGGAACTACGAGAGAATTTGAGTTTTGAAAAGCGTTCATCTTCTCGCTCGAGAAGAGAAAAAGCTCCAGAATAGAACTATCCCCTACATGAAGCTGTTATGAAACAACTATGAGATGCATAAGGCAACCTAGGAGCTTGAGAGCACGATGTTCGAGCGTTTCCCTCATATGTTTGAGGATTCAACTTGAGATATGGATTTTAAGCTTTGCGAGCTAAACTTTTTGCAGAAGAGAAGGTAGTATACTGACCTTTTACAAATTAGTAGAGTTCCAATATGTGACACCCCAACTTCCCAGGGGTTCACCCATCCTAGGACTACTCCCATCCTAGCACGCTTAACTCTCTTAACCTCTTGGGCCTAGCCACCATCGAAAATACTTAAGCCGGGTTAAGAGTATTAGCCCTATTATATCATATATATATATATATATAAAGGACTACCCAGGGTCTCACATTCTTTCCCTTTTAAGCCCTGACGTCCTCACCAGGCTCAGACTCACAATTATCAGGCGATGTAAGACTCGTCTCGTTAGCCTAAACCAACCTTGTGGGGGAGTCGCGCTCTACCCACAACAGTAAACAGCATGAGAGCCTCGCTCTCCCCGCTGAATAATTCTGGCTCAGCCGAGACTCATCTCACACTTCCGGCTAGTGATTGGCTTTGATACCAAATGTGACGCCCCAACTTCCCAGGGGGTCACCCATCCTAGGACTATTCCTGTCCTATTATGCTTAACTCTCTTAACCTCTTGGGCCTAGCCACCACCCAAAATACTTAAGCCGGGTTAAGAGTATTTGCCCTATTATATCATATATATAGGACTACCTGGGGGTCTCACACAATATGAAATAGTATTTGATACTATTTAGAAGGTTTTAAAGAAGGTCAAAATTAGTTGGATTGGTCTTGGCGCAAAATAGACATGAAAACAAAGTTTCAGAATCAAAACAACAAAACAGTCTAGATGCGTGAAGTTTCGGACTCATATTTTGGAGTACCAGTACTCAGCATGACAATCAGCCAAGAAGCCTTCGGATTTCGAGGTACTTCCTAAAGAGTACATGTACTAGGGTTGGAGCACCAGCACTAGGAGTTTAAGTACCTAAACTCTAGTGGTCTAAACAGTGTTAGAAACCTTCAAGTTTGCGAAACTGTTAACACTTTCGGGATGTGATGCCCAGCTTCCCAAAGGGTCACCTATCCTAGGACTACTCTAACCCTAACACCCTTAACCTTCTTAGCCTCTTAGGCCTACCTATTATCCAAAATGGTATAACTAGAATAAAAAATTTAGCCCTATTATATCTCATATATCGGATTTTTCCAAATCCTAACGATCTCATATTCCTGCGCACTTTAAGTCTTGACGTCCTTGTCAGACGCAAGTACACTCACAAGCACCAAGCAATATGAGACTCGTCTCGTTAACCTTCCGCCTTATGGGGAGTCACACTCCACCCACAAAGGTCATCAGCAGGGAAGCCGCACTCTTCCCACTATATGATCCTAACTCAACCAAGAATCATCTCACACTTCCGGCCGGTGATTGACTCTGATACCAACAATAACGCCCCACTTTTCAGGGGATCACCCATCCTAAGACTAGCTCTAATACGCTTAACCTTCTCAACCTCTTAGATCTAGCCATCGCCCAAAATGCTATAGCCGGGTAAAGAAATTTAGCCTATTATATCTCATATATAGAATTATTCCAAATCCTAGGGGTGTCACACGGGAAGCTTCCGCTGCAACCCAGGGCATGATAGATCCTATAGCGACATCTAGGTTAAAATATTCCCTTTTATCTGAAAAACCAGATTTCAATCATTAATTGTTCTATCCTTTCCTGACCACACAAAGAAGCACATACTTAACATAAGTAGATTTCTTTTAACCTTTTCTGCAAAATTAAATGTCCATAGACATGTTATAGGTTCCGAGATATTCCAAGGTAATGGTATCAATAGATGCATAACTACAGGTCATAATAATATTAAACTCTAGGTGCCATTTCACCCACACAAGGATCATTACCAAATGGTTCCATGTTTATATTTCTAATATACAGACAAGATCATTGAGAAAATGCTCCTCTTCGACAATGCGCCAACACAAAAAATCATCAATCCCATTAAAAACCATAACTAGGATCTCTAGATAATTCGAAGAAATGTTTACAATGAAAAGAAAATATATTATTAGCTGAAAATTATTAAAATACAAAATGAGTAACATATCAAGGAAAAAGAGTCCACTACAAGTATCAGATACTAACATTCTGAGTAAAAAATTAATTTAAAAAGAAACAAAAACTTACTTGTATAGAGCAGCAAGACGTATTAGCTCACTATAATGTATTGGGTAATGCTTTGTCTTCCTCCATTCAAACCACACAGATGCAAAAATGTGGGTTGGAGTGTCATCCAAAAGTTCACCAAGATTTGGTACAGCAACAGCAACTCTAAATCTGTTCAAAGAGGCAGCAAGGTTGGTGAATGAGAATGACACCTTGTTGACATGACGCTTTAATATATATGCTTATATAGGTTCACTTGTCTAAATCGATTGAAAATATCTAATATAGCTTGTGTGGTTTCCCCAAGTCTGATATCAAACCATCAACTAGAAGGCAATCAAATCTTATGAAACATAAAAAATTTGAAATGTCATTTCACAAGATTTCTGAAAAACATCAACTGCAGAAACGAACAGCATAGCCAAACTAGGTAATGTGAAGTTTTTCAGAGTTGAAGCAATACACAATGGATAACAAGTCAGCAACACTAAGGGGGCGTTTGGATTGGCATAGATTCAACACAACAATAAATCAATTTTAGGAAAGAGTAGAAGCATTAGTTCCCCTTACATCGGTGGTAACATTAAAACATCCGCCGCTAAGCCATGGGCTAAATTCCGGATCTCTTTCAATGACAGACAACTTTAGACCTTTCTGGGAGAAAGTTGTTTTCAAGGAATGAGGTTACGGTTAGGAGACAAATCTACTCAGTGACATCATAATCAATGGAAGAGCTAATGTTTCTACTCACTCTGAATTGCAACTATGCTAAGAGGGGCAAACAATCTTGGCGAAGCAACCAAAACTCCACCATTTATATTCTGTGACAACTTAATTAGGATAAAACAAAATGACATGGCAGAAACTAGATATTTAAAAATTATAGCGAATAGCATGACCAAACAAACTCCTAAACTCTATTTAGTCTAACATGGTAAACCATAGAAAGAAGAAAACAAAAAAACACAGATGAGCACCCAGATGCTCTGTTCATGGGAATAGCACAGGTTAAATTAGCAACTAAAGAAACGAAAAACAAAACTTTTACCCTATTCTACACACTTTTGTACCCATATCCTATCACCGCAATTACCCTCGGAAGTCGAAGAAACAAACTATTCTGCTAATGTATATAGTAACTTACAAGCTAACAACTTCCTTCGAAATAATTGAGCATTTAAATGGCAAAGTTGACCAATCTTAAACACTTGTTTACCCATTCTATCTCTACAATTTACCTTGGAAGTCGAAGTTCTGCTATTTTATCCATTAATATGACAAGCTTGCAATCACTTTTGAAATGACAAAAAGAACAGGCTTTGGAGACTTAGAGAAGTAGTACCCATCCTTGACGAACTCTCGGAAGAAATCCAGCTCTATGGTCTCTGAAAACACAACAACGCACGCATCCTTATGATGCCGGAGAAGGCTTTCCAGACCCCGCTTGTGCCGCACACCATATGTCCACGGCGGGCTGTTCCAAACCATGAAGATCCTCATTGAGCACCGACCATCCCCCAGAAACCGATCCATGAACTCAGAGAACTTGAGATGCCGGTCTAAGCCAGGAAAGTAACCCCATCTCCAGCCATCAGTGACATCACGAATCTCCTTCTCTTCCGCGTCCCCTTTCTGCACAGCCATTTTGTTCCTCCCCACCTCACGTTCTTCCCTCTCCTTGGGAGCTATCTCATTCTTCTCTTCCTCCTTTCCGTCCGAATGCAGACTTCGCCTCTCAGATCCTTTGACATCCCTAGCACCTCCCTTTACAAACGGGATCTTTTCCATTTCCTTGAAGAGGGCCTTCTGCATCAGCAGGTCTCCCTTGGTGAGCGCCGTGAGCGCAGGCCCGTCAGGATCCTGGAGCAGAGGATGGTTCTTAGGGTTCAGCAGCTCGAGGTCGGAGCGGAGCATCCTGTCGCGCCGGAGGAAATCCCCCTTCCCCTCCAGCCACCGCGCCCACCCCTCCCGCAGCACGGAATCTCCCCCGCCCCCGACCTTGAGCAGCAGGACGTCCTCTATCCGCTTGATCAGGCTGAGCTTGAGTCGTACGTCCTCGTCGACCGGCTCGTCATCAGATCCAAAAGCGATCCGGCTGCGTTCTGCCTGCCGGAGCTCGTTCGGCAGGGCGTCGTCTCCCCACCACGCACCGGTCGCGGGGCGTCCGAAAGGGCGGCGGGCGACGCCGAGGGCGTGGTCCCAGAAGAGCCCGGAGGGGGAGGGCGGGGCGAGAGGAAGGTCCGACTCGTCGGAGTCGGCGTCGGCGTCGGCGTTGGCGTCGGCGTCATTGGTGCGGACGATTTCGTCCTCCTCCGCGAGACCTAGGAGGCGGGAGCGCTCGGCGTCCTCGTCGAGGACGTCGAGCTCGTCGATACGGTCGTCGAGGGGGTCGAACGGAGGGCGGGGGAAGACGGAGGGGAGGGAGAGAAGGGAGGGGGCGGCGGAGAGGCGGGAGTGGAGGACGGTGAGAGAGAGCAGGAGGAGGAGCGCAGCGGCGAAGGCGCAGAGCTGAGGGCCGAAGGTGGACCTCCGCCGGGAGGAGAACTGGGGACGGAGAAGCATTTCGCCTTGGATTTTACCCGATGTTAGGTGGCAGCGACGGCGGAGGACGAGGCAAATGCGGAGTTGGAGGTGCAGGTTGGCATGAAAAATCCTACTTGTAAACTCCTACCGCCGATACCTGACACTGATGATTTGTGTAAACCTTTTTTAGGGCCTGTAAAAAATCTTCACCAAATACTAGTGAAGGCCCGCGCTTCGCCGCGGGAAATTTACGTAATTTCTAAAATTTTTTAAATAGATTATTCAACATTGTTTGCTAAAATTGGTTATAAAAATTAAGTAAAATCAAAATGAACAATTAAATATTTAAAATTTAAAATTTTTTATTATCCAAAATTTAAATGTAAATTTAGAATATAAAATGTTCAAGCTTAAAATTTAAATTTTAACATATGAAATTGAAATCTCAATATTTGGAATTAAATATTTGAATTTTTTAAATTCAATCTATAATTTAATATATATTTAAAATATTGAAACTTGAAATTTGAAATTTAAAATTTAAAAATCTTATATTTTATCTTAATTACTAAAACTAAATTTTAAAAGTTTACAATTTTACATTTTAAATTTCAGTTTTTGAATTTTTAATATTAGATTTTGTATGAAATTTTGCTGAATTCTAAATGTTTTTATGTAATTCTAACCTTTCATAATTCTGAATTCGGAAATATCGTTGATGTAATTTCGAATTATGAATTCTATCATTTTATACGCATCAAATATCCTGATTGAGTTCAGATCCGAATTCTAAATTTTAAACGTTACATGTATCGAATAAGTCAGCAAGCAGGAATTCAGCTAGGGAATTCAAAATTCCATGAAGAATATAGAGAAAATAACTATACTTTGTTCAAACTGTCCTAGCCAGTTTATTTCTTATTTTCGAGTTTCGGCCAAACCTGAGGATAACTGAGTTGTAGAGGGTAAGGAGTTAGGTAGGATGGTCATTGATAAGCTACACCGCTACTATAGTTCTGAACTTGCTGGAAAGATGTTTGTGTATGATGCGGGAAAAAAACCTATTCACATTAGGAGCTCTCCCACAAAACAATTTCGAGAATTTTAGAATTAATATTCAGAATTCATAACTTAGAATCTACAATTCATAATGCAAATTCATACAAAATGTTGCTTATGGCAGAAACTATATTTTTTTATTTGAGACACATAGAAAAAGCAAATAATTAAACAAACAAATATATATAATTTTCAAAATTTTAAAACTTATAATTTTAGTATAAAATTTAAAATCTACAATTTAGAAACTAAAATTTAAAATTTAAAACATAAAAAATTTAAAATTTAGTTTTTGTAATTAAGGAAAAATATACAATTTTAAATTGTAAGTTTCATTTTAAATTTAAACATTCAATATTTTAAATATTAAACTACAAATTGAATTTAAAAAAAACAAATACTAAACTTTAAATATTGGAATTTTACTTTTAAATGTAAAAATTAAAATTTTAAGTTTTGACATTTTATAGTAGGCGCAATTTTGCAAAAGGTAAATCCAAATCATCATATATCTGCAACGTAACAAAACAAAAAATCCGTAAAAAACTAATAGTAAGAACTAAATATCAATAGTTGCATAACAACAATATGATATATATACCGGAAGTACCTGATTCAGTGGTTTCTTGTAATATGGAACCAGCGAACCAACCTACATAAAGAAGCCCTAATTTGCATCATAAAATTGGAGTAAGATAATAATAAGAATTGCTTCAGATAGTTGTACATTATTTGGATGAGTCAAAGATATCTACTTACAGACTCACCACTTGCATTCATAAAAGTTTGACGTTTGGCAAGCATGACAGGAGAATCGCGAATACGGCCTGCATATAAAACAACTAAAATATATTAAAATATATCTAAATCAAAGTATATATATTCTGTATTACGTTACTAACAAGGTTTGCAATTCCCAGCATAAAATGAGCAAATAATTAAACAAACAAAGAAAAAATTGCATATTTATTTGCGGATATTAGCCTACACCTAAGTTAAGCAGATTAATTGGTTATCATAAGTTAGAATTAAAAAATGGCTCAGGTGGCAAATGATTAATATACTACAAAAGTTCGCAACACATTCCTACAAACAAAAGAATTAGTCATTTGGTACATCCAAAGAATAATGTTGATGCACATGTACAGATTCATCTTCTCTCCTAAATTAAATAGGAAAAAGAAGAATTATAAATGCGTATATAATGGTACAACTTTCTGTATGTGAAAAATACTATCTGTACATCTACATATAAGTGTAAACCTTATATCACCTTCACATCTAAAATTACATTTATATCTAATAACAATAGTCTAAATTATTTCATATTTATTTATATATTTTATATTTTATATAAAAATAAATAGCAAATTATGTAATAAATTATTATATAATAATATATTATTATCTATATAAAAGCAAAGTATATATATATATATAGAGAGAGAGAGAGACGGAGGAGAGAAGAATTAATAAATTATAATGTTTATAAATAAATTTAGTATATATATTAAATAAAATTATAGTAGTATATATAGAATTATAAAATTTATATAAATAAATTTTTATAATTCTCATCTCTCCTCCTCTCTCTATCTCTCTCTCTCCATTATATATATATATATATGTATTATAATAAATTATATATATATAAAATAAACTTAGTATAATATATATATAGAAATTATGAAATATATATGTTAGTATATATCTATATAGGAAGAGAGAGAGAATTATAAAAATATAATAATAAATTATTATATTTTATAAATAATAATAGAATAAAATATAGAGAGAGAGGAGAATTATATGTTAATTAAATATATATATGAAATTGATTATATATATATATATATATATTATATATTATATATTTATTTATGTTTTATTGTGAGGATATTATATATATATATATTAATAATTATAAATAAATATAGAAGTTATACTTATATATATATATATATATATATAGAGAGAGAGAGAGAGAGAGAGAGAGGAGGGAGGTCCACCGGTCACCGTGTGACCTCTCTGCATGTGGTCCACCGGGCCGAAGTACGCCCCGTTGGACCCCCGTGAAACCACGGCTAGACTCCGAAGCGGAGTGTGGGGGCGGTTTTTCCGCCTAGCCCCCCCGCCCCGGCTCCAGCTCAATGCTTCCCGCCCCAGCCTCCGGCTCCCAGCGGCCGCCGGCCGTGTGCCAGCCCCGCGCTAACGCGCGCGCGCGGAGAGAGAGAGGTGCCCGGGGGGGTGGGGAGAGGAGAGAGGGGGGTAGATTTAGAGAGAGAGCGGGAGGGGAGAGGGGGGGAGAGAGAGAGAGCCGAGGGGAAGGGGGGGGAGCGAGAGAAAGCGGTGGGAAGAGAGAGAGAGCGCAGAGGGGGGGTGGGGAAAGGGAGAGAGGGGGAGAGAGAAGAAACAGGGAGGGTCAGGGTGGACGGGGTTGGGAGACGGGGGGCAAGGAATCGGAGAGAGAGAGAGAGCGGGGAAGAGAGAGGGAGAGAGAGAGAGAGAGCAGGGAAAGGAAGAGAGGTGGAAGAGCGAGAAGAGAGAGACCCGCAAACACCCGACAGGCAGAGAGAAGAGAGGGGGGCCCGCTGTGCCCCTCGCCAGCACGGCCCGTGCCCCGGTGGTGCGCGCAGAGAGAAGAGAGAGAGAGAGGAAGAGAGAAGGAGAGATGGGCGGCGGCGGAGGGGCCTGCAACATGAGAGAGAGAGAGAGAGAGAAGAGAGAGAGGGCTGTGGGGAAGAGGCGAGAGGGGAGAGAGGTGGAGAGAGAGCCGGGTGGGGCGGGGGGGCCCACCGAAGCCGCAAGAGAGAGGTGAGCCGGAAAGAGAGAAAGAGAGAGAAGGCCAGGGTAAAAAAAAAAAAAAAAATCCCGAAGCGCGCCGCGAACCGGCGAAGGCGCCGTAAAACTCAGCTTTTACATCATATGTATGATAATATAAATCTTGATTTTTATCAAATAAAATAGAAGATTATGTAAATCTAAAAAAATTAAACGAACTTTATTTAAATGCACATTGTCCATTTACGAACATTTCTTTATAATTTTAAAACAAAGTTTAAATTTAAATTTAAATTTCAATGAATTTAGAATTTTAAAATTGCACATGTGACATATGCCGAAATTTTAAATTTTAAATTTTAAATTTTAAAAATTAAAATTAAAAATATAAAAATCTAAATTTAAATTTTAAAATTTTGATATTTAAAGTTGAAATTTGAAAAATTAAAATATGAAATTTAAATTTAAAATTAGTAAAATTTAAAATTTTTGAAGTTTATAAATTTGATATTGAAATTTAAATTTTATATTTTAAATTTTAATTTTAAATAAAATTAAATTTGCCAATAAAAAGTTTAGAAATTAAAAATTGAAAATTATATAATTAAAATTTAAAATTTGACATTTAAATTATGAAATTATAAAATTTAATTTTTGATATTTCAAATTTAAAATTCAAATTTTAATTTGAAATTAAAAATTTGAATATAAATTAAATTGTAAAGTTTAAAATTTAAAATTTAAAATTTGAAATTTATGTTGAAATTTAAAATTTCATGTTGAAATTTAAAAGTTAGAACTTGATGCATCTTTGCCCAAGAATGGTGGAATTCTTTTCCTTTAGTTAGAGTGGATTATAATTTTACTCCATTCTTTGGAGTATAGTTAAACTATACTCTCAAAATTACAGTACTTTTTTTTCTCCCAAATGCTTCAGTATTTTTTTTTTTACCAAATGCTTTATAGGATAAATTTTCTATCGGTGTAGCATAGTTTAACTATACTATGTTTTTAAGGGTATCCAAACGGGGCTTAATATCTGAAATTTAAAAATAAATAAAAAAATAAATATTTTAAATTATTCTATCAAAATTATAATATCTTTTTGCATAAAAAATTATTAATTTTATCAATCAATAGATATATAAAAGCTTGAGTTTTAGGAGGTGTTACATGTCCCCGTTTCTCCTGATATGTTTCCTCTCTCTCACCCGCTATCCGTTCCCTTTATCTATTGCTAAGAGCGCTTACGCGTCGCCAATCCCACCTCTCCTGATCTGTTCTCTTTCCCACCCTCAATCCTTTCATTTTCTCTCACCGCGATCCTTCTCTCTCACCCCCAATTTCTTCCTCCTCTATATCGGCTCAGATCTAGCAAGTACCGAGGCATATCCTTTGTCGTACGCATAATTCCCGCAAATCCCGCAAGGCGCAAAGGGTTGTCGCACTCTACCATGGCCTTCCTCCTTCCCCATACATATGTTCCAGGGGGTTGTCAGGGGGGTGCCAAAGTATGGCAGCGAGGCGGCGTACTCCTCTCCTCCCTTTATTTGCGATAGGCATCCTATTCCTTCTGGCGCTTCATCCCCTTCCTTCTTTCCTCGCTATCATCCTCGTTGTCGTCAGGGGTTGGTCGCCTGATGCCCATAGGTATGGATCGTAATCATCGCAATTGTTGGCTTAAAATGGGCCAGCATCCTGCCCTGTGGTGGGAGGCCATGTTGGGCCGAGTCATGTTCGAAATGGCGTGAGGCTGGGTGGGCCGAGTCATGTTTGAAATGGTGTGAGGCTGGGTAGGCCGATTCACAATCGAAACCCGTGGGCGCTGTTTCTGTATGCTTTAAGTGAATTGATTGAGTATTTCTAACAACTTGAGCTTTTGGGATTAATGGTTAGCACCAACGATCCGACAAGTGGTATCAGAGCCAGAGGTCACGGGTTCGATTCTCGAATGCTGCAAATGTGTGCAAGTACTGGAGGGGGGATTGTTGGCTTAAATGGGCCAGCATCCTGCCCTGTGGCGGGAGGCCATGTTGGGCCGAGTCATGTTCGAAATGGCATGAGGCTGGGTGGGCCGAGTCACAATCGAAACCCGTAGGCGCTGTTTCTTCCCTACGATGAGTACCCTTCCCCTCTGTCTGCTTCACCGTCATTCTCCCTCCTCCTCCCTCTCTCATCCTACCCTACTCCCCCCTCTCTATTCCCCTTCGGTACTTGCTTATAAATATGCCTTCATCTATACAGAGGGAGCTCTACCTGCTAGACTCCATTTTCAAGGTTTGCTTCTTTTGGTGTTTTTCTAGGTCCTCCGCTAATGCTCCCTATATGCTGAATTATTGGCGTCAATTTCCAAGGTTTGCTTAAGGTTTTAGCAATTATTTGAAATATATATATATATATATTTATACATTTTTTTATAAATGCAAAGGAGCTAATGTTTATACTTTTGATGATCTTCTAGGTTGTCTTCTACTGCTCCCTATACACTGAACAACTTTTCTCTCCCTGTGCCTACACTCTTGTTGTCTCACTAATTTTGGCGAGTGACACGATGGTCTACTTGCTCTAAATTATAATATGCATTTTGCTTCTGCCAACTTTGGTGGGTTTGAATGGTGGGGACGTTTGGACTATCAGTTTTGATATTTTTTAAAGTGCCTTTTGATATAGTTATACTTAACAAACTTTTTTAAAAAAAAAGATAAGAAAGGTGAAGGTCTAAACTATTACTTTCGCTTAATGCAAACTACGACTTGCTAAGAACATATTTTGGCATATGTGCCTTTTGATACACTTATACTTAACAAATTTTTTTTTTTAAAAAAAAAGAACAAGAAGGGTAGTTTATCATGTAAGCTATGGTTTAGAGTATATTTTGGCAGATCGATGTATTTGATATTATTAAATTTTTTGTGATTTAAAACTTATTAGGCCTCTTGGGAGCCCAATAATTATTAATGGGCTTTGCTCAGGAGACCAACTAAAGTTTTCATATGTGAAGTTTAGTCCCACATTGGAAACTAAAAGGGTGTTGATGGTATTTATATATATTCCTTTTCAAGTTAGTTGTTTAGGAGAAAATAAGAGTTATGCTCTCGTTTAAACGCACGCACGCACAGGCCGGGCGGGTGGCGCGCGAGCGGTCCATACACCCGATTTATTTTTTTTATTTTTTTATTTTTTTGATTTTATCTTTATCCTAATCCTAATCCTTATCCTTATGCCTATAATCTTAGGCCTATCTTGTTCTACACGGATTTGACGTGTTGAAGTAAGATTCTCACCTCGGATATATATATTGGAGGAGGTTGCGTGAGTTCGTGAAGAACCCGAGCATACCTAAACCCCACCTCGCCTTTTCCTACTTTCTCGCCATTATTTTTTTTTTGTGCCGATTTTCGCCGAGTTTTCTTTGCTGGATCTGAAGCTTGTTGGGTTCATCTTGTGCCACCTTGAAAGCGTGCCAACAAGATGGAATGTGGTCGCACTACAAGAATATTATATATTGGTGGCGAGTAATGTCGCCACCATATGTATAAAAAGTTGCACCACCTTATAAAAAATAGTGTGGCGACATTTTATCGCCACAAAATATGACATTTAGTGGCGATTATTTGTCGCCACCTTATTAAAGATAGCATCGCAATATTTTATCGCCACCAAATATGATTTTTTAGTGGCAACTATTAGTCGCCACCTTATTAAAGATAACGTGGCGGTATTTTTTTTACCATCAAATATGACTTTTTAGTGGCCCTTATTAGTCGCCACCTTTCATGAAAATAAGGTGGCAATACATTTTCGCCACCAAATGTATACCTTAAGTGGCAATCACTAAAGTCGCCACCTTAGTTGAAGATAAAGAAGTAACTTTTTGTCGCCACCAACTATGCGAGTAAAATGGCCACTAGTAATAAAAAGGTAATAAAATAAAATATAAAAATACACAGTTTATATTTTATAAACAAAACATATACAAAATAACGAACAAAATATTTAAGTAAACAAAATTATTCTTTTAACAATAATTTAAAAGGCTAATTGACTTCTGATCCACAACAGCTTAAAAACAAAATAATAGCAACATCAATTTAAAGGCAATAGAGTAACAATATTCGATATACAGTTCAACATCATTCCTGACTCTCTAAAGTTTAAAAATAAAAAAATACCTAAAAACGACAAAAAAATGCTTCAGCTCCTATTTCAACAGTAATTCATTTCCTGTAACAAATAAAAGGGAGAAAAAAAAATTATATAAACTAAACAATCTACAACAAGAGTTGGAGTATTTTTTGCATAGTTGGATACACAAATAATTTGTCCACTTGAATTCCTGATTCAATGGATTATTAACAAAATAGACAATTGTCAAAACTGTGATATATACTATTCTATCTCCTAATACTCATTAGGAGGAAGAAAAAAAAATAATGCACCGATGCATATTAACTGCCTCTTTGAGTCTATGGCATTGTTCTTAAAAGAAATCCGCTGCTTAAAATATGATGCCTTACTTTACAAAAATAAGGTTAATTAACTTAACCACTAATATTTTCAAAAAGAAGCGAGATGAACCTAACTTGCTGATTATTGTCCAAAGTGTGCAACTATAGTTCATATTAGATTGCATTTGTAAATGGCTCCATAGCGTCTAGTGTGTTATTCAAGGAAATTATAGCATACTCAAAGTAGTCAATACATATGCTCAGCTTTTACTGAATCTTAGCATTCTAACCTAGCCAACGAGGCATATTTCCATTTTATTGCACCTCAATATAGGGCTGGCAAACGAGCGAGCCGGCTCGCGTTCGACTCATATTCGACTCGATATTCAGCTCGCTCGAACTCGACTCGAAATTAAATGAGCCGAGCTTGAACAAAAAAAAAAAAGCTCCAAATTCATTTCAAGCCGAGCTTGAGCATTGGTCGGCTCGCTCGAAAAGCTCGAAAAGCTCGAATATATATATATATATATATATATATTAAAAATATTTATAAATATAATGTATTTTAATTATATATAGCGATATAGGCTGAGTAATATGTGTTTAATTTAATTTGGGCCATTGTTGTTGGGCCATTATTTTTGGGCCATTACATACACACTCTCTTTTTCAGACTTTCACATAACCCTAACATGATAACATTCAAATTCCTAAATCCCTAATTTTTTCTCCTCTTTCTCTCTCTCTCGTTCTCCGTCCGATCCTCACCCTAAGTCAATCACTAATTTTTTCCCCTCTCTCTCTCTCGTTCTCCCTCAGACCCTCACCCAGTCACCCTGAGTCCCCAACTACTTACACCACGACCACGCAGCCGCCACCCGCCAGCCCGCCACTCGGCACCTCGTCGGTCGTTGTCGTCGAACTCGTTCACCACCGTCACCCCAACCTCATCCGGCGAACTCATCGACCTATCAAATCGACCACTCACCAGTCACCACTAAGCTTTTTTGGTTTAGTGACGACGATGCATTCCATCTCATAAACCTCTTAGATCTCCAATTCCACCTCCTTTGCCTAGTTAGGTACGTAATCTCCTTCTCCTCCCCTCGTTTTATTCGATTTAATCAGAATTTGGTTCCCCACATCTAATTAAATCCACTTTGTTGTTGTTGATGATGATGATGATGATGATTGTTGTTGTTGTTGTTTGCTGGGTTTTTTGATCGGGTTCATTGACTATTGTTGGGGGTGTTGTTATTTTTATTGTTGATGATGATGATGATGATGATGATGATGATGATGATGATGTTATTATTGTTCCCATATCATGTTCTTAAAAAAAAATCATAATCTTATTATTATTTTAATATTTTTATTTTTGTAAAATGAGTTGTCTGAGACTCTGAGGTTAGAGGTATTTTGTTTATATTGTTGCAACACAAAAATAAGTATTTTGTGCTATTTGTGTTACCATAGCATGCATGATTTTTTTTTTTCCAAAAAGATGATGATGATGATGATAATTTATTTTTATATTTAGATGTCTTCTTCACGGATTCCTTCTTCTCAAAATTCTATATCTTCTCCTGCCATTGATAACGTTATTATTGATGACTCACCGATCGATGTCGATAAGGAGTGCGGAGATGATGGAGATAATAACCAATTGATGAAGGATAAGGTGATCGCCACCGATAGCCTATCAAAGAAAAGCGGGAGAAAAAAAACATCAGATGTATGGAAGAGCTATAAAAAAATTCAAGTAAAAGAGAAAGGAAAATCTATTGAGAAATATAAATGCTGCAACTGTCCGGCAACTTTTCACATACCTAAGTACGGTACCACTTCTCAATTTAAAAGCCATTTACTTGATTGCCTACAGACAA
The DNA here is from genome assembly GCF_001540865.1 of Ananas comosus. NCBI lineage: Eukaryota > Viridiplantae > Streptophyta > Magnoliopsida > Poales > Bromeliaceae > Ananas > Ananas comosus. Next base: position 4,739,661 of record NC_033643.1, on the reverse strand, counting down.
AGCTAGGTAAAAAGCAAAGTATTATATCTTTTGCTTCCACTAGCACAACAGCTATTGATACTATTGGAGAAAAGTACCTTTCTAAGGTTTCAAAAGGAGAATATGACCACAAAGTGATAAAAGAAATAATTGCAAAAATGATTATGGTGCATGAGTATCCGTTTAGTATAGCTGAGCATTCATGGTTTAATATGTTACTGAAAGTTTTGAATCCTAATTATGAAAAGATTTCTAGAAAGACTATAAAGAATGATTGCATGGAAGTGTATGAAAATGAAAAAGATAAGCTAAAGAAGATGCTTAAAGGTGTTGGTAGGATAAGTTTAACATCGGATACGTGGACATCCAACCAAACAATTGGTTATATGTGCTTGACTGCTCATTTATAGATTCTGAATGGAAATTACAAAAACGTGTCATAAATTTTTGTGAGTTGGAGCCTCCACATACAGGGGTCGTCATTGCTGATGGTATTGTTGAATGCCTACTTAATTGGGGCATTGAGAACAAGATATCCACTATAACCTTGGATAATGCCTCCTCTAACGATGTGGCAGTTCGATTTTTAATGGATAACTTTGTTGCTAGAGGAAGACTTTTTTTTAAGGGAATTATCTTTCAAGTAAGATGTTGTGCTCATATCTTAAATTTAGTTGTTCAAGATGGGCTCAATGCAATTGGAGAAGTTATTGTAAACATTAGGAATAGTGTTGTTTACTTGAAAAAAAGTCCCTCACGTCTTCACAAATTTGGTGAAATTGCTCGACAACTTAATGTCTCTACAAGAAAAGGATTGGCATTAGATGTTGCAACTCGATGGAATTCAACATACATCATGTTAGATCATGCCTTTACATATAAAACCGTTTTCCAACAATATGCAACTAGAGATGCAAATTATAAATGGCTGCCATCTCAAAGTGACTGGATGAAAGCTCAAAAAGTGTTTGACTTTCTTGAAATTTTTTATGAAGTGACAAATATTTTCTCCGGTTCACTTTATCCTACAGCAAATCTTTTTCTTCTGGAGGTATGAAAAATAAAGGAACAGCTAAATCAAAAATCTGAATGTGAGGACGAATTTTTGAAAAACATGGCTGTTGAGATGCGAAAGAAGTTTGACAAATATTGGGGTGAGTGCAATATGTTGATGTCTATTGCAGCTGTTATGGATCCTCGTTACAAAATGAAGCTTATTAAGTTTTGCTTTCCTAAAATTTACTCTCAGATTGAATTTGTTGATCATATTTTAAAAGTTCAAAGAGTATTATTTGATATATATGAAGTTTATGTGCTTGAACAAGCCACAGAAGTATCTACACAAGAGGTTGGAGGATCAAATTTATCAAATGATGAAATTGGCCAAGATTTATCTATAAAGACAAAAGTTAAGACAAAAGGAAGAGCTGAATTTGATTTATTGTTGGAGACAGTTGACTCAATGGAAGTTGAAAAATCGGAATTGGAGATTTACTTGAAAGAGCAAAATGTGAGATGTGATGCATCTACAGACAAAACATTTGATGTTCTTAATTGGTGGAAAGTGAACTCTCACAAGTTTCCTATTCTTTCACAAATGACAAAAGATATTCTTTCTGTACCAATTACTATGGTGACATCAGCATCTGCATTTAGTGCAGGCGGAAAAGTTCTTACGGATTACCGAAGTTCATTATCTACTAGTACTGTAGAGGCTCTAGTATGTGGAGGAAATTGGATTCATGATGCTTCAAAACTACAATTAAACATTCCCAATGTAAGTTATTAAATACTTTTAATTTTGAATTTCATAATCTACTATTCATTACTTATGCTTTAGACAATTAACTATAATGGCTAACTTTACAGTCTGATTATCTAAATGAGGAGAGTCTCATCATTCCAATTCCCGAAGTTGTGGATCCTTAGCTTACTATCTTTTTTGTAAGGTGAATAATTTTAAGAATGCACATATTACATAGTTTATTATTTTTTAAATTATTTTTTATATAAACTAACTTTTATTATGTTTTTTTGGTACAGGATGGAGTGATTTTGAGTTGAAGACTTAATGTTGTTTTCTATGCTTTGTTATGCCACCATGATGGCTCTTAAGACATATATGCTGATATGCACTTGGTCACTTGGATTAATGTTGAATTTTTATTTTTTTATGTTGGTGTATTTAACTATTTGATGTTGTTACTTTTATGATACTATATTTAGCTAAATATGCTTAGCTAACTTCACTTATCTAAATATGCTTAGCTAACTTTTCAATATTGAAAATTTCTTGTTTGATATGATTTTGTTACATTACAGTAAAATTGAATGCTATTGGTTGTTTGCTTGAGAAAATATGCAGGATTAAGGTAAAAGAATTATTCTTTATATAAAATTTTGATTTTAGTTTTATATGATTGGATAGTTTAATTCACTATTTGCTTATATAATTTATTCATCTTTTAACTGCATAGATGAAAAAGAGCAATATGGAGATTGGAGGCGAAAGAGAAGATATGCAAGGCTGCAAGAAAAATACAAAAGGAAATTGACATTCATTACAAGGTTAGATATCCAACTCAAATTATTTTTTTTAATATTATAATATTATATTTCTTGCAATTATTTGTATTTTGAACTATTGGACATGTTGCATCAAATTGTAGGTAATGTTCTATCAAAATTAAACTATTGATTATATAATGTCGAGAATTTCAATCGGCTCGTTTAGAGCTCGAGCTCGCTCGATTCGAAATTAGGCTCGCTCGAGCTCGGCTCGAATTAATTTCAAGCCGAGCTTGAGCCTAGATTTAGGCTCGAAATTAATTTCAAGCCGAATTTGAGCTGACGTAAGCTCGCTCGAGCTCGGCTCGTTTCCACTCCTACCTCAATATACCAGTTTTAAGACAGGAAAAACATTGCAGAAAATTATGACGACAGAATTGTCTCTTTCGACACAACAAATACTTCAATAATCTGTTTTCTTAAATCTGAACTAACACTGATTAGTGCAGAATCTAGTAGCAGCAACTAAAAATGCAGGCACATTAACATGTTCCTCTTGGCGACATTAAATTTATGTGATTGTGAATTAGTAATGAAAGAATACATTCTAACTACCATATATATCTTATATTTTGGCAACCCTTTATCAATTGAGGACAAAATCATCAAACGAGGCCGAACAGCGAGCTTCGCTTGTTAAAGTATCGAGCCAAAAAATTCAGCTTGTGTTCGCTCATTTATTAATGAGCCGAACACGAGCTGGCTCACGAGCTGGCCCAATGAACAATAAATTAAAAAAGATTAGATTAAATATATTATAAAAACTAAATTTATAAAATCTTATCTATTAGACTTTGATCTAATAGTTGAAACTTTACATATAAATGAGTCTTTTTATAATTAACTTGCATTTATATTTTATTTTGCTAAAATTTAATAATAAAAATTATATATTATATATAACTTATTTATTTATATATAAAAATAATTAATTAAAAATTATTATAAATATAAAATATATGTATTCGAGCTGTTTCGAGCCGAACACGAGCGAGTTGACCCCGCTCGTGTTCGGCTCATTTATTAAACGAGCTGAAAAATCTAGCTCGTGTTCGGCTCGTTTACTAAACGAGCGAGCCGATCTCAAGCTCATTTTGAGCGAACACGAGGCTGGCTCCGCGAACAGCGAAGGCTGCGATTGCCACCCTAGCACAAGCCGAGTTTTACTCGAACTCTAGCCGAGCGAGCAAATCATTTGCTCGGCTTGTGCTCGATCTAAAAAGTCGAGCAAATTATTTACTCGGCTTGTGCTCGACCCCAGTTGAGCGAGCACAAGCCGAGCTTTTGTCGAGCTTATGTATATAAAATATAAATATATTAAATAAATTAAATATAAAAATATATATTTATTTATTAATATATATTATATATAAAAATAAAGTCACAGGGACTACATATACATCTTAACCATTTTCTGTATCATTTCAATACCATATGATTAGATAGCCCATCTGGCCGGTGATCAAAATAAATTAGATACCCTCACAAGCTGTTTTTCGATAGCTAACAAACAAAATAAAATAATACACCTCACAAAATGTGATTATCTTACCTGCAGTATCAGGAGGGGATGAAGGTAAATCAGACCCAATTGAAGATGGCCCAACACGACTCGGTGTTGTCGTTGCCCATGACGAAGAGGCGCTTGACCCCACCGTAGTACGTAATGTCAAAGCTCTCACCATCACCTTGAAGAAATAAAAATACAATATATTATTCCGACCATAATAGATATGTTAAGTATCAACAAGTAATATACTTCAAATTAAAAATTATCTTATTAAAACACTAAGCTAAATTATGAAAATACTATTTCATAAAGAGATTGAAACAATAAATCACGTAGCTAGAGCTAATTTTGTAAGTTCTATATATATTACAAAGAGACCAACCTTGAGCCTATCTCTTAGTAGTAGCATCATTTCATATCATTGTCAACAAACAAACTAATGTCTAACTCGGTAGCATCTATAGTAATCCCTTCTGCATCATTAGAAGGTCTTTTTCATCCAACAAATTTGAGAGTAAGGTCCAGTAGTATCCTTCATTCTGGCCATTTTCGATTTATAATGTGTTTTAACAAGTCGGTTCTGACTCTTTGCAAGCATAATTAACTTCTTCCATTGCCCAAAGATCCAAATATATTAAGTTGCGCAGGGAACAAACAAAGTTGAATATATTAGAATGAGTGTGACATCAATCAAGTGCATAATTTAAATGCATCACATGGTACTATCTTTGATTAGGAAGCATCAACCGATTATGAGTATGAGACATGCATAAACAGAGAATATTGCACTTAAACAATTCCATCTAATACCTTTTAAGTATCAACCGATTAAATTTTCTCCACCTTTGAAGCAATTTGTTATACAGTTTATTCGTAACAAAGAGATAGAATTTTTTTATTATATACCTGTATACCCTCATGAAGCTTGAAAATTTTCATATATAATCTTATGGTTGATTGAGAGTTGGGAGGATCAGCTAGAGGATAATGCTCCATATTTTTGCGACTATCATTCCATTCTCCAGTAAAGATTAGCATTGAAACCTACAATTAGTCTGCAGATCAGCAAGTTAAGAACGTGCATTGAAAATTATCAAAAAGTTGTAAGGACTGAGATTTTGCAATGTAGCTAAACTCCGTGTTGACGATGTTTTTGTGTGTAATTTAATTACATAAACACTCGTCAAGTTTCAGGAGAAAACGAGTTAGGATAGAGAAGTTACATGAACTTTAGTAATGACTTAAAGTGAATAGTAACCCGCTTTTTCGGAGAGGCCACGGTGTAGAGTTGGCTTCCGGCGCGTATCAGACTCCGTTCATAGCGATCTAATAGATCGTTTTCAATGTTTCGGCTATCCTGGAACCAATGGCGCTGACGAATTTCAGATCTGATGCACGATTTTTGAGAAAAAGGGAGTTTATGGGTTTTACACATATTTAAGTGTGGTTTTGAAAAGTTGGAGAGCAGATGGGTTTCGTTGCAAAACGACGACTATCTCGGGTGAAACAAAATTGTGAATTCAGTGGCTCGGTCGTGCTGAACGTGTGGAGCCAGTCCGTTCACAAATTCGACGGACGGATCTCCTGATATCGCTCGTTGTTCGCTAAGGGGTGAAATGTGGCAAAACGGAAAAATCGCAAAACTACCTATATTTTATGCACCGTTTTGCGTGATTTTGAACGTCGAGGTGCATACGCGCATATTCCGCGCGCTGTGAAGGGCTGTGATGGAAATACCCATTGCTGAGGGACTAAAGTGCAATTTTGTTGATTGATATATATATGTTATGTTAGGGTTTTCATGCAACCCTAACCCTTATCTTTGCCCTAACTCCCTCAGCCGCGCCCATGTAGCTTTCCTCTTCGCCTAGCACCCTGCCGCACCTACCCCGGCCGCTGTCGACCTGCTCCGGCCCTCGGAGAAGACCTCTATTGCCTTCTCCATCCACCTTGCACCCACCACTTCAGCCGCCAACTGCTGTGAACCACCCTCTCGCTTCAATCTACTTTTCCTCGGCCGTGACCTACTCCCCGGCGCCGTCCCCGCCGGCCCTCGTCGCCCGCACGTGCCACCAGCACCACCTGGGCTGTCCGCAACAGCCTGCAGCAACTCGGACCAAGCTCAGGTCAGCTTGCGGCAGCGAGTTGCTGCCGCTTCATGGTGGGCTGCCCTACACTCCTAGACCGCCAGCGACCTCCCACGCACCATCGTCGTCGTCCCTGTGACCACCTGTTGCCGCCCGCGCTCTCTGCAGCCGCCCAGATCTGGTGCGGACCAAGCATGGGCCCGCACTATCTTCATGCACTGCCACCGCCCACCGTCGGGTGCGCTGCCCTTCTCCGACCTCAGGCGATCCCCCGTCGTTGCCCCGCAGCTCCCCGACCGCCGCGGTGGCCGCTGTGACCAGCTGAACCCGAGCCGAGCCCGCGCGGGCTCGGGTTGCACCTGAGCCGCCGCCGCAGCCTTCTGTCGTCGGCCGACCTGTGCGCCATCTCCCCTAGACCGGCCGCACCCGACTGCCGGCGGCGCTCCCGCCGCCAGAGCCCTCTACCAGCTGGAACTAGCTGAAGCCTCCCTTGATCCTCTGCGGCTAGGGCATCGTTGCTCGCTGTCGTCGCCGCCACCCGTCGCCTGCAGACGCGAGCCGCCCCAACCCCCACTGACCGGCTGCACCTGCCCCTGGCTGGCCTGCTCGCCGTCCAGCCGCCGCCGGCCACCCCCGAGCTCCACCAAGCTCTGGTAAGCTTTTAATAGCTTTCTGCATACTATTTTATGGTTCTGGTCGCCTGTCCGGTGATCCGAAGATGCCCCGATGCTCCTGGAAGTGAGCACGATGATCGCTGATTTGTGCTGAACATCGTGCTCACCTCCGTTGGGGTTAGTGATGCCCCGGTTTGCGTAGTAGACGCAATTTAACTGCTGTGCGTGCTGTTTCGCTGAAGTTTGCGTCGCTCGCGCGCTTGCCACATGGGCCGACAGTGCTCCGAAGTGTGAGCACGGCCTCCGGCACATCGAAACCTGTCAGCGGGTGCCTCAGCCAAACTTGAGGGCCCTCGGTTTGCACTGTCGAGCCATAAAACCACGAGAATCACATGAAATAATGTGATTTTATGTTGTCACGGGGGTTTCTATGCAATTGTACACTTTGGGGTCGTTGTTGGTAGCTTGTGTGGGCAGTGGGTGACCTATGGACTGATTGTCCAATGCCCGAGGCCCTTGCGGAGATCGAAAATTAATTTTCGGTGCGTTTGTCGGCAAAATCCGCTGACAGAATGCGTTTTTGGTTCGGAATTCTTCCAACGGTGCCTCACAGTACATCGTGTGGTCATTGAGCCTTGTTGGCTGGTCACTCATGTCATTTCGAGGGTTCGAAAATGGCGGGTGAGCTACGGTGGGTTCCGGTGTCGAATTGGACACTTCCGGAAACCTGATCGGGACGATTATCCAACGATAATCGTTTTGATGTGAGGCGGTGTGTTTGCTGCCAAGTCCCATGTATAATAGGGTTTAGTGGCAACGGGTGACTCGTAGCACGAGTCGGTGAGTTCCGAGATAGTTTGTGGGACCCAGCGAAGTCCCGGTGTGATTTTCGGGACTCCCGGCGAGTTACAGTAATCGACTTTGAGAACCCAATTTTCGTGGGTTTAATTATAGGGTTGTATGTTTAGTGGTTCGTGTTTGTGGGCTGGATACTAACCCAGTGGACCTTTCATAGGTCCAGTTGATTCTTCTCCGCAGTCGGGAGACCAGTGCCAGATATGTACAGGTGGGTACTTCAACCCGAAGTCGGTACAGTGGTGCACGCTCGTTGACATTCCTTTCACTCCTTCCTTGTTGTTTATATTGCATATTATATATTGAGCCTTGCACCTTTGTTGTTTTCGTTATACTCTACTCGGTTGTTTTTATGTCTAGTATCATGAGTTTATCTACATGTGATATCTGTGACCTGATTGGTCGGTTCTCGTATCTCGTATCCTTGACCTATTTTGGTCGACTTATTGCATTGTTATCGTGACTTACTTGGTCGGTTGGACTATTTGACGACCTATACGGTCGGTGTGCCCTGAGGGACAGGATTGTCGGCTAGTGGCTGACGGTTAGTTCTGGACGGATGCACGATGTGACATCCTTGTGACCTATTGGTCGGTTCATGTGTATATAGATGTTGGTTGACATTGAGTGGTCGATACTTGCATATCTTCGATAGGATGTTGAGTTGTTCCATCCTAGTTGACCTGAGTGGTCGGTACTTGTGTTCCTTACAGTTTGATGACCTATTGGTTAGTGTGCCCTGATGGGCAGTGATTGTCGGCTAGTTGCCGACGGTTGGCTATTGAGCATTCAGCAATCGATCGCCAGTGCTCGTACGCATTTCACGAACACCAGCAGTCTGATCCACCGTAAGAGGGTGTTCTTTTCCGAAAAAGTAGTTGGGAGTGCCAGCCTGTGAGACCCAGGTGCTTTATGCGAGGGTCATGTGCTTTTAGACCCGGGTGCTTTATGCGAGAATCATGTGCTTTTAGATCCGGGTGCTTTATGTGAGGGTCATGTGCTTTTAGACCTGGGTGCTTTATGCGAGGGTCATATAACTTTCAGACCCGGGTGCTTTATGCGATGGTCATGTACAGGTTGAGCAGTTATGGCACAGGCCTGAGGTGTTGCGGACCAATATAGCTATTTCAGATTGGGTATTTGGACTTGTCATCCGGTTGATACATGCATACAGTAGCGGTAGTTGTTTATTATATCTCTTGTTCATTTATTATCGTTGCTACTGTATTACACTTACCCATACTTTTGTTATTCTCCTTGACTGGTGAGTACCCCTTGCCCTCGTGGACTTACAGTACCCACTGGGAGGGGAGACATGTTTACATATTCTTACCCCCCACCCCCATTACAGGTGACGTCGCGGATCCTAGTGGGACGGTTCATGAGGAGCGCACTTAGCGGTTCGGTAGAGCTTCCGGACCCGTTCATTCGGTTTAAACTCTTGACCTGCTTTTCGTAAATAATGACTTAGAATGCATTTATGGTTCAGTATTTCATGATAATTGAATAATTGGGATTTCACAAATGTAATAAAGGATGTGTAATTCTTGCAAACTGGAATGATTTTCTACTCCTCATGGTAGCAAGTTTTAAAGAAAAAAGATTTCCGTGTGGGAAACAGTTTTTAAAAGAAATTTCTGGTTTTCCTGGTTATTAGTATTTCAAAACGAGTTTTCGGATAGGAAATATTTTAAACTGATAGATGTGGAATCATGGATAATTGTTATGTATGGAATGTGAATGTGAATGGTGTATGGATGCGTGGATATTCATATGTGGTGGTTGTATCTTGCATTATATATCTTGTACTTGTGTGGCGCCGTGCAAATACAGGAAAGACTCTGTCCGTGTGAACAGTGGACTCCCTATATTTGTAGCGGATCTGGCATATCTTGGGGTCAAGATTTTCAAAAAAAAAAAAATCTGGGCACTTCCGCATTGGCTTTTGAACCAAAAAGGGACCCCGAGATGTGACATAATTGATGAAACGTTAATATAGAATAATTGATGAAACATTAATGAATCATATACTATATGGCCAAGAACGTATAGTTGGGGAGGAGAGGGGAGGGAAAGGGGTGGGGGAGAGAGAGTTATTACAAAAAAAATAAAATTAATAGATGAAACGCTATAATTAATAGATGAAACATTAATATAAAATTAATTGATAAAACATTAATGAATCATATATTATACAGCCAAGAACGTATAGTTAGGGAGGAGATGAGAGGGGAAGGGAAAGGGTGGGGGAAAGGGGAAGGTAGGGGTGTAAAATGGGCCGGGCGGCCCGTGGGCCGCCCTGCCCGGCATGGCTGCGGGTATGGCCATGACCCGGCACGGCCACTGTAGCACCCGGGCCAGATTGGGCCGGGCCTGTCAGGCTCTTCGGGTCGTGCTAGGCCACTTACCTAGGGCCTGACAGCACGGCACGGCACGGCCCGAAACAGGGCTGGGCCGTGCCGGCCGAGGAGAGGCTGGTGGCCCGGCACGGCACGGCACGCGCTTGGGCCGGGCCAGCCGGGCCAGCACAGCCCGGACCCCAGGCCCAAGCAAGTTGCCTTGGACCTAGGGTCTGATCTATTGGGGAGAAGGGCTTGGCCTTCCCCAGGAGATTCTTCTAGCAGAACCTTTTGCGGAGAAGCTGATTTTGCGTCAACTGGACAAAGTGGAAGCACGGAGCCCTCCGTGCTTCCATAAACATCCTAGCCGCACTCTATATATATATATATATTAAATAAATTTTAATATTTCTTATTTTATAATTATTTTTATAATTTTTAAATTTTTTAATCAAAATATCAGTTTAAATAAAAATAATTTATTATTTATATTTTTAAATTATATATATATTTTAAAAAAATTAAAAAAGGGGCCGGCCCGGAGCATAGCCCGGCCCGGCACGGCACGTGCCTTCCGAGCCGAGGGGTCGTGTTGGGCCGGAGGGTAGGGAGTTCGTGCCTGGCACGGCCCGACCTGGGTTGGGTCTCGGGCCGAGCCGGGCCAATCCCTAACCTGTTTCGACCCGAAAAATGTGGGTCATGTCGGTCCGGCATGGCCCACATTACACCCCTAGGGGAAGGGGTGGGAGAGACAGAGTTACTACAAAAAAAAAAAAAAAATCTAAAACAAAAGATATTGCGCTACGTCAGTGAAAATATTGGGAATTCATAAATAGGTTTAGATAGATATTATTAAATAGTACAACATTGAAAATGTTATACTATTTGACTGTATGTTATACTATTTGATTGTATATTGCACTACTTTTATGATATGTTTTATAATCTACTAGTGCAATGTATAGTTAAATAGTGCAATATTTTAATTTTTTATTGAAGAAAGAATTTAAAAAATAAAATAAGAGGAAGATGGAGAAGACATGTCCTTCCTTTTCTTCCTATCCCCTTCTCCCCTCCCAAGTTCCGGCATCTTGCTATGTCATGCAACTTCAAACTGTTTAATTATCTACGCCCTTATCCTTTCCGGTCTGTGTGGCATTTGAGCCACAATGCTTGTGTCGGCAATAGTGGAGATGTGAGGGAGATAGAGGGAGTGGCACGACGATGACATGCGAATAGTAAAGGAAAAGGTAGAAGAAGCAGAAGGAGAAAGAAAGAAAGAAGTGATATAAAAGATAGCACAACAATATTGATTAGTTTCTAAAAAATTTGATCGAGATATATAAAATTAATAAAGACAGTCTGAAATTACCTCGAGAAGGGCCGCAGAGGTGGTGGAGGAGGGTTGGACAGAAAGAAAAAAAGGGTTGCGGTGTGACCTCAACGGGGTTGGAGGCGAAGAGGGTGGGGGGTGAAGGGGCGCGGGTGAGGGTGCGTAGGCCGAAAGGGGGGCGGGTCATCCTAAAGGGCAGTAGTGAGCGCAGTTTTGACGGGGTTGAAGGCAAGGAGGACGCGTGGGGCAGAGGCAAGACGGGTCGCCTCCGCCTGCACCGCCCTCTTCGGAGAGAATAAATTAAAAAAAAGAATGAGAGAAAAAAAAGGAGAGAGAGAAAGAAATAAAAATATTTTGTTTAGTTTTTTAAAAATTCGAATTGAATTTGCAAAATTTATAATACTAGTCTATTTTTGCAAAATTTTAAAACTAAGAAATATTTTATACAAATTGGCCTTATAAAAATGCAAAATTAACTATGTGCGGAAGGCCGAGCACTAATAGTGCCAGTTGAAAGTAAAATATATCAGGTACCCACTCTACCCCATAGTTAGTTAATTCGCGAATAATTCGTGAATTATTTGCGAATTTTTGAAGAAACGAATAAATCAATAGAATAAGTATTTTTTCAAAAAATTCGAAAAAAAATGTGACATTTTTTTTTATCAAAAATAAATATTCGCGAATAATTCGCCCAAAAAAACGCACGCTCGCCCGTCACAAGTCTCGCGCTATGTTGGTTAATTCGTGAATTATTTGCGAATGTTTGAAGAAACGAATTAAACGGCCGTATTCATATTTTTCCAAAAAATTCTGAAAAAATCGAGTTTTTTTAATAAAAAATACTTATTCACGAATAATTCGCGAGCCCGAATTATTCGGCCAAAAAACGCTCGCATTCGCGTTCGCGCTCGTGCCCGCGCCCGCGCCCGAGCTCGCGGGCCGCGGGCCTTGCGGCTCCCTCGTGAGCGGGAGCGGTCGCAGGCCTTGTGGCGGCTCGCGAGCGAGTTGCGGGCCTTGCGGCTCGCTGGCAAGCGTGAGCTTGAGCGCTCGCGGCTCGCGGCTCGCTCAAAATAGGGAAAAAAAAAAGAAGAAGAAACCCTTGGTTCACCTAGCCCAAAACAAAAAAAAAAAAATCTTTTTGTAAAAGTTTGCGCGCCTCCCTTCCGAAAAAAAATTTACTCTATCAAAAAAATTTAATCTATTATGGGCTATCTTTTTATTTATTTTAAGGCATAATATAGTTTGCTAATTTTTTACTTAATTAGTTTAATTTTGTAACTCTTTATTCTTATATTCTTAAGAAATATAAATATTTATGCTAATAGCATAAATCATGAGAGAAAAAAATTTAATTTAATAGCCGAATTTTGGATCCCAAATTTTTAACCGGTGAACATATAATATCGATATAAATTATGTATTCGAATAATGTAAATCTATTTTTAGCATATTTTTTATAAATTTAAAATTTAGAAGATTAATTTTATCCTAATTATATTCATACGGAATTTTTGCCAATCCGAGTTAACTACCTATGGTCTCGCGAGTCGCGAGTAGGGGTGTAAACGAGCCGAACACGAGCGAGCTGGGGGGGCGGCTCGTTAAAGTATCGAGCCGAAAATTCAGCTCGTGTTCGGCTCGTTTATTAACGAGCTGAACACGAGCTGGCCACAGAACAATATTAAAAAAATTAGATTAATAATATATAAAAAATAAATTTATAAAATCTTGTTCATTAGATTTGATCTAATGTTGATAACTTTACATATAAATGATCTTTTTATAATTAAAAATCTCATATTTTTTATTTTTGCAAAAAGTAAATAATAAAAATTATATTATATATAATTATTTATTTATATATAAAATATAAATTTAATAAATTATATAAATATAAAATATATGTATTCGAGGTGTTATCGAGCCGCACGAACAAGCTGACCCCCAGTTCGTGTTCGGCCTCGTTTATTAAGAGTTGAAAAATTCAGGTCGTGTTTGGCTCGTTTACCAAACGAGCGAGCCGATCTCGAGCTCATTTCGAGCCGAACACGACTGCTCGGTCACGAACAGCGAGTTGGATTGCAACCTCTTGTCGAGTGTCGCACTTTGCTCGCGCAAAACCGAACCAAAGGAAAAAAAAAAAAAAGAAAAAAAAAAAAAAACAAAATCGCTCGATCAAAAAGTTTTTGCCCTAGCGTCTCACCCCTGCCGCGGCCCTGTCACTGAACCCAGCCCCCATCCCTTCCCCTCGCCGCCCTCTTCCCTTCCGGCCGCTCGCCGAACGCCATCGGAAGCCCCGGCGGGGCCACATCGAAGATCGGGTTCTTCACTCTTCAGAAATCGAAACCCTCCTCGTTGCCTCTTCCTCTTCCGCTTCCGCTTCCGCTTCCGCTATCCAACGATGGATCAGTAATCGGGTGGTTCTTTACAAACCAGGTACGATTTCAGTTTTCATTCTTCAAAGCAAAAGTTGGAAGCTTTTAGTCCATCTGATGGATACTTTTTTATACAGAGATGGCTCGAGTGCTTAAATTGAATGTGCCCATTCTCTGTTATGCACATAGAAGACCCAAACATAGAGCTAAATAACAATCTTAATTAACTTAGGGACCAGGAACTCTTGTGTTATACCTAACTAATCAATTTCATGATCTTGTCGACACTTGCACAAGGAAAATTTTGTTGTGATCTTTCATGGACCGTTTGACTCAGTGGGGTTTCTACATAATTTTTGAAACATAACTTTTTAGTATTAGAAATGCAGCAATTTTTCACTATAAAATGAGAAGATCTGGAGAATAAGAGTTTGAAGATGTCTAACTTTAGAATCCTTCTCTTTCTCTAAACTCCGGATTTCCATATTAGCCCTAGTTAAGTTGTTGTTACTTGTTGTTACATTCATTAATTTGCTTATTGTTGTATGAAGAGTGAAGACTCAGAACCAATGAAGTGGGATTTATTACTTAGAGTTAGGTTATGTTTGATGCATGATTGATGGGTAATTCTAATATTCTTTCGATGTAATTTTATTCTTTCGAGAATCCATGATAGGCGGTCATGTGTTAGAGCTTGAAATATTTGAGTCATTAATTTTTTTGTGCAGAAAAATGGTTCGAAAGAAAGATAGGTTTTGGATTCACGCGGAAGAATCGAGTGGAAAATTTAAGTGCAAATATTGTTCTAAATTGTACTCGGGTGGTGTCGCAAGACTCAAATCCCACTAGAACTTTCTGTGCTTGTATGCTTTATGTTTATTCAAGCTTTTATGTATGCTTATATGCGGAATTATGAACTTTATATATCTTTTATTTGTTTACTGTTTAGACTTTAGATATGCTAGTATGCACTATGCAAAGTGCAAGTTTTATCTTGTATTTAGTTTCCAACTATGCTTGTATGTGAACCTTCTATCTTTTATTTGTTTACTGTTTGGACTTTAGATATGCTAGTATGCACTATGCTAAGTGCAAGTTTTACCTTGTATTAGTTTCCAACTATGCTTGTATGTGAACCTTTTATGTTTTATATTTATATATGGACTATCTTGATCTCTTATTTGCTTATTTATTTATTTGTTTTGGGGCATAATATAGTTTCCTTTTTTTTTTTTACTTAATTAGCTTAATTTTGTAGCTCTTTATTCTTATATTCTTCAGAATTATGAGTATTTATGCAAATATCATAAATCTTGAGAGAAAAAAAAACATAATTTAATAGCCGAATTTTTGATTTCGAATTTTTAATTGGTGAATGTATGATATCTGTATAAATCACATATCCGAATAATTGGCGAACCTGTATTTTAGCCGTTTTTTCAACGAATTTAAAAATTAGAAGATGAATTTTATCCGAATTATACCTGTACCGAACTTTTGTCGAATCCGAATTAACTAACTATGCTCTGCCCTCTCCTAGGAAGTCCTAGTCCTCTTCCTTCTCCTCTAATGGAAGCAGCTAGGGCGGCGGTCGCTTCTTCCCTCTCTCGTCTCTTCGCTCGCACTCAGCCCGCCAAGCTCATCCCAAGCCGCCGCCTCGCCGCGGGCGGAGGTCAATCTCTCTCCAATCTTCCCCTCTTTTATTTACTCTTTCAAATAAAAATGCTACTACGACTTCTTATTCTTCTTCTTCTTCTTCTTTTTGTTATGTCTTTGCCTTTTGTTTTTCTATCCGATCGCATTTCTTTATGCTATACTGATGATCTCCGATGCCCGTAATTTCAGTTTCTCATCGTAGAATATATTGATGACGAGCTTAGCAATGGTCGGATCTTGCAAAGGGAAACTCTGGTTCCTTAGATTGCAGAGTCTAAGCACGTTAGTCTACAGCGTAATTGCGTGTTGAATTTTTATTTTGACTGTTGTTTCAACGGGCACATTTTTATTGGATGATGCGTAGATTTTAGAGTCTGACTTTCAGTGGCAAAGGTGATCTATGGCATCCTAGGAAAATTCGGATCTCAAATTGAGCGAAGGTTGAATTTTATGGAATAAATCTCTTATATCCCTTCACAATCTTTTATAAATGAAACCAATTTTTATCTCGCCAGGCTCTTAGATTTTCAGGTATGCAATATTGCTCTTGTTGAACGTGAATGATGTTCCGGAATTGACTTCATTGCTTTCTACAGAATCTTTCTAATCAGTTGTTAAAATAAAAAATCCCTATTTCATAATAGGAACTATTGATGTGTATCAGTTCACAGCGTCTCTTCAGCAGCACATACTATTCAATATAAAGTCTGGAATGTTGATACTGAAAGAAATAATACATTTGTGCTCATCTCATTTTCAAACATTTATTTTTTTTTTGTCCTTATTCAGTATGTATCTTCTCACATTATCATTATCCATCCTATATGCTTCAGCTTTATAATAACTGCATATCCTCAGAGATATAGATTAGTTTTTTTTCCATGTGTTCTTCGGATGTTCTTAATCTGCTAATGATATCGCCCTTTGGGCCTGTTAGGTTCACATGTTGTAATATTCCGGTGATCCTTCATTTGTTTTCTATTGAAAATATATAAATCATTACCATTCAACTCAAGTTGGGTACGTGTAAAAGGGGTTAGTGAAGTACTAGAATCATTGTAGACTTTTGGACTGTAGGAATACTACATTGTCATGGGTTAGGAGATACTTTCATTGTCGAAATTATTAGTAGTCCATTAATGAGAATAGCTAGTTCTTAACAACCTCGCACCCAAGTTGCTTGATAAGTTAGTAACATGCTATTTCGAATATAAAATATACAACATTTCTAGAATATTGCAAACCTTGAACCAAACGACCCCTTTTTGTATTTTAAACGGTTCAAGTATTATTTGGGGTTCTCAAAATTGACTTTGTATATTTCCAACTAGTTGTGATTTTTGTTGATTTATGTTATAATTGATGCTAGACCTAATTGCATGATTGGACCTAAGACAAATGATTGTGTCTTAGAAGGATTCGTCTCATACATTGTTCTAAAAGGCGGTATTTTGATGTGTATATTGCAGCATATGCAAGTTTTGCACATTGACAACTGTGTAAAGACCTCATCTACATAAGGCATGGGTTTTGCATAATGAATGCTTCAGCAAGCCAGCCTGTACCTCACATTGACATATATTCAAGGCTTGTATTATAATATTCGGTTAATTTCATACATAGTGAATTGCAAATATATCCCTACAAAGTTCAATTTTCATATGTTGTCCTTGCAAAAATCCAAATGTTTTCAAATATGTCCCTACCGTTAGAATCCGTTAGAAAACTTTAATTAACCATATGTTAAATGCTTAACTCTGTATGAGATAATTTGACATTTTTGCCCCTCTTATATTATACTATTGTGACTTTTGGAGGGACATATTTGTGATGGTAAAATTGACATTTCACTTAAAATATAAACAGTTCTATAATGGTAACAAAGCAGAGAGATATATTTGAAAATATTAGAATTTTTATAGAAAAACATATGAAAGTTGAACTTTGTAGGGACATATTTGTAATTCACTATGTTTGTAGGGACATGAATGCATTTAACCCTATAATATTAGTTGGTTGAACTTGCGCAATTCGAACTATAGTGTAGACCTCTCGTAGTCAGTCGCTAATGCTAGCAGGCTAAGTGTACACTTCAGATATAAGCACTCCATCTTTACACTTGGAGGTTTACTAATAATTTCGTTTCCCGCTACCTATAATTCACATGAAATATGTGATGTTGCTTTATCATTTTTGTTCCTATAGTGAAATATGCTTATCACATCAAATTCATTGTCAACCGTGATATGATTGTTCAGTGTACTATTTACACTATAGAAGGATTTCATAAAGCTAACAATCCTATACTTCTATTCATACAATACTATCATTCATTGTTGCCTTTAAAATTTTATCAACACTTTGTATGTGGAGTGTGATACCTCGCTTTCTGTGGAAGGTCACCCATTTTAGAACTATTCTAGCTTTAGCATGCTTAACCCTCTTAAACTCTTGGGCCTAACTGCTACCCAAATTACCACAAGCCTACAACCAGGTTAAGAGGTTTAGCTCTATTATATATTATATAATATATATAGAACTATTTCAAATCATGGGGGTGTCACATTCCCCTTCTCTTTAAGCCCTAATGTGCTCAACTGTGTTCACAAGTACTAGGCGATGTGAGACTCGTCTCGTTAGTCTTAGCCGATCTTGTGGTGAGCCGTACTCCACCCACAATAGTTGTCAGCTGGGGAGCTACGCTTTTGCTTGTCTGTATGACCCTGATTCAGTTGAGAATCATCTCACACTTCCGATTGATGATTGGATTTGATTCCAGCTGTGACACCCCCTATGATTTGGAAGTCCTATATATAAGATATAATAGGGCTAAAATTTTTTAACCTGGTTATAGCATTTTGGGTGGTGGTTAGGCCCAAGATGTTAAGAAGGTTACGCAACGCATGTTAGAGCTGAAATAGTTCTAGCTAATTAACCGGCCTGGGAAGCAGGGCATTACAATTTGTATCAGAGCCAAGCGCTTGCGAGTATGCTTGAGCCTGACGAGAACCTCAGGGCTTAATAGAGGGAGAGAGGGTAGGGATAGTCCAATATAGAAGGTATATAAGGGCTAAACCTATTAATCCTGCTATAGTATTGTAGGAGTTGGCTAGGTCCAAAAGGTTAAGAGGGTTGAGAAAGCTTAGGGTTAGAGTAGCTCTAGAATTGGTGACCCTCTGAGCTATAAATTTTGGAAGGTGGCTTGGTCCAAGAGGTTAAGGGGGTTGAGCAAGCTTAGGGTTTAGAATAGTTCTAGAATTGGTGACCCTTTGAGCTATAAAATTTTAGGAGGTGGCTAAGGCCAAGAGGTTAAGAGATTTGAGGGAGCTTAGGGTTAGAATAGTTCAAGGATGGATGTTCTAGAATGGGTGACCCCCCGGAAAATTGGGTATCACATGGAGTCTATTAGATTGATGAAACACAAAAAAAGAAGAATTGTAATTTCTCCCTTTTAAATTATCGAGCCTGCCAACTGTCCATCTATCTCACATAATTCTCAAGACAAATTTTTAGCTCTCTGCCTTTGGATTCACAACTAATCAGATACCGGCTCTCAAGAGCTGAGATATGCCAAAAAGAGTCTATTGAAGGATTGAGCGAATTCTGTAATTATTTTATTACACTTTTACTAATCTCCTGGTAAAACCTAGAAACGGGAAGTTTTTTGTCCATCTATTTATTATCACTAGGATCATTATTCATCAGTCTATTTATGGACGACTAGTATAGAAGAAAGTAGCTGATGGTTATAAGAATTTATATGCACCCAAACAATTGCACTTAGGCCCTCACAATTTCACCCTTCAGCCATTACAATTTAGTCTCTCGCAAGCTGAGTACCGGTACTCGGGTTGGAGTACCGGTACGCGGGGCTTCCAGTACCGGTTTCAGCCATACAGTACCAGCCACCAACCCGAGAGCTATGCAAGCTTTGGTCTAACTTGGAGTACAGGTACACAGATCCAGTACCGGTACACGACTAGTCCAGTACCGGTATTGGACATGCAGTACCGGTACACACTGGTGTGTCATCCCAAACCCGAGAGCTAGCCTCTCGGGCAGCTCACAGAGTACCGGTACCCAAATCCAGTACCAGTTCTCAGCCTCTTAGGGTCCTGAACTCGAGAGCTGCACAATTTGCACTTCTATTGGGTACCCGTACCGCATTGCTTTGATATCGGCACTCAATGTCCATTTTGCAGTCCAACAGCTGCAATATTTTGGGAGTCCGTTTTCGCGCCCGATTTGCGCTGAAACACCCAAATACTTCCGAAATTCACTTCTGACTATCCCTATGCCTTCAAGGCAACTCGGGGACATCACTTATCACATTCATACCTCACTTTGATCAATTCGATCAAAATTAGCATCGCGACTCGGGGATTCGGTATATTACATAAATTCGAATAAAATTTTAATTTTATATTTTATTTTAAAATTAAAATAAATTATAATTGCATAATTGGTCCCCAATCTTTTCACGTTTTATTTACAGATTGTCTAAAAAATTCATCACTTCGCCAAATTTAATGGCTCATTCAACAATTAGAATCTAATTGCAATTAATTAAAGAGTTTGGATACTTAGATTGCAGAAAAAATAAAAAATAAAAAAAAACTTTAAGTGAAAAAATAGAAAGGTTTGGACCGATGATGCAATTAACCCAAAACACAGAAAAAGAAGGCAGCACAGCACCAATCTTTTTCTATCTTCCTCCGCCGGCGACTGGGTGTTACCTCACTGATCCGCAGCCGCAGTAGGCGCTCTCTCCTTTACACCTCTTTTAATTTCCCAGTCTGCTGCTCTCCTCACCGTCCTCTGAACTGCTCGCCTTCGTTCCCGGAGGAAGTCCGACTAGAGTTCAATTTCGACCACCCAGAAAGGAAAAGAAAATGTAGCCCAGGTGCGCCTCCCTTCCTCATTCCCTTCAATCCCTTATCTAACGCCCGCTTTCTTTCTTCATGTCTTTCTACTTATCATAAACTGTAATTTTAATTGGAAGGAGTCTTTGTCTCTAATTAGGTGATTGTGTTCTTTCGTTTTTTGTTTTGTTTTTTTTTTTTAAATTTTTTTGGGCTTTGGACGTTCTCTCTGTCTTTCTCATTTCTGCTAATAAATCTTATGAATGATTGATTGTTTCTCGTTTGGCGAATGTTCATAGCTAATTAATCAATTGATTCTGGCTATCTCGGATCGCGGTTGCTACCTAGAACGACCTTTCATCATTCTGGTCGACTCTCGTGTCCGTGTCCAGAGAAACTCCGAGGGGCTCCGTTTTCTTTCTTGTGTGCGGTGGATATGCTTTGTTACGAGCCAAGCCACTGTGTTTGCTTATTTGATCTATGATCTCTGATCTCTTCAATGCGTCTCCCAAAACGTTTTAGGAGTTTTTTCTTTCTCAAAAAAAAAAGTCTCGAAAAGGTATGGGACGTCGAGTGACTACGATAGAAAAATTAATTGTGGTATTCCCAATTGTTAAAAGCTTACAACTCAACACCCTCTTATGTGAATTTGGAGCTGCCATAGCAACTTAATCTGTCATCGTGGATCTCCATGGTGTACTGTTGTTGCCGGAGGTGAGTAGGCGGCAAAGGATAGCTTGATGAGCGAGGCCCCTCAAGAAAATTGCAAACAACGCTAGAGACTTTGTAAGAGACGATTACAACGATTTAGAAGAGGGAGATAGGTTGAGGATCTACACGAAGGAGCGGCTACGGCGGAGGAATTCAATAACATCGGTGGAGAGGAGAATTGATCTTGAAAGGGGTAGGACTTCTGGAAGTGACTTGCATGAGAAGAAAGGAGGCAGGGGTGACTTTGGCTTGGCATGCACAACAACTTGACATTTGGCGTATTCCTTAAAAGAGAACTTCGAGCACATTCTTGTTTTTCCTCCATTTTAAGAGAGTAAAACCTCTTATACTCAGGTTCTTTCACATCATTTTAAGACATCCAAACAGGTCGGAGAATAAGCAAAAACACTGTATTACTAAGTTACCAGTGTAAACGGAGAAATTAACGAGTTGCCAAACGGGCCCTTACTTTTTTTTTATGAAGATTTGCTCCTCCTAAGGGTTTTCTTGTCTTAATTGCCTTTATCTAGATAGACAAGACAACACCAACATTATCGCATTCTGATTCTGATTCCCTTTCGGAGTGTTGAAACAAATACACATGAAATCAGTCCACTTTATAGTCCGATTCTGAATCTTATCTTCGAATTGAGTACCACCAAATAAATTAATTGGTCAAAATAGATCTGAGTCTCTCCCTGTCAAATCCTCTTCTTTTCAATCCTCTCAACTCACTCTTATCTCTTCTTTTACGGCTCAAAAATCCTCCAAATTTGAGACATATTTCGAAGAAAACCCTGAAGTACCGTTAGAAGATGAATGTGGAGGCAGTTTACAAACTCGCGTGGAATGTTGTTAAATAAGTTGCGGTAGCATTTTACGCACATGTGGACGCTAGTATACGGTTGTCATACCATTAATACTTTATCTATTGCACTCACAAAGGGCTAATGTCACATGGTTTGTCTTACTTTGGAGGGCTAAAATTGCAGTGTAGGACAGATGATAACATAATCACAGAGAAAAAAAACATATGCCTAGAACCGCTTCTGATCTACAATAGGAAACTGAACTAACTGGATAGCTCAACCAGCCTCTGCTGCAATGTTGATGTAGTGCTAGAGTAAAAATAGCAGAAAGGAAAAAAAATATAGGAAAAAAGAAGAACTTTTGGCTCAGTTTCCTACATGAGGCATCGGCATTGATATAGAAAAGGAAAGGGCTCAATGAATTGTTGTGACTCTCTGAATGTATATTGAAAGGGAATCAGATCGCCGTGATGCCATCTCGGATTAAACTTGCAAGTAGGTGTACTGTATATATCCAAATCAAGTGGACTCGTGAAAAACTTTTTTTTTTTTAAAAAGAAAGGTAAAGAGGATAGCGAAAACTGAGTAGACCTAATCAATTTTAAGCACCCTTACTACCCTAAGTAATGTAACATCTGTATTACCTATTAGCAAGTTTAACTACATAGACCTCCTTACTTTGTCTTCCGTTACTACTTAGTTGAATTCAGCAGTGCAAGTTCTTATATCACCGTATGTAGCAATGAGAGACTTTAAACTGTCAGAGCAATATTTTAGGTTAGTTTTAATTAATCTTAGTTGCATAAAGGATAATCAAACTATAACATACTAGTATTCATAACAGCATTCTCTATTTCTTATGCTAGAATCGTCAGATCTTGAAAAACTTGTTGAGTCGTCTACTCAGTTCGCTTGTGCCACATTCCATATTACAGAAGGAACAAGGAAGAATCAAAGAAAAGGAAAAATTGAAGTACAAAGTAAATAAGAAGAAATAGGTTAAGTGATCTGAGACTAAACAGTTTGAAAACTCGTGTCTGCAAACAGATTTCTCTTTTAATTTTAATGTTTTGGGTTATGGATAATGGCTTAGTGCTGTTCTGTTTTGTTTTGTTTTGATTTGACAGGGTTTCTTTTCATGCCTTGTCTTAATTAAAGTGCTAATCACTGGCTTCAGATTAGTTTCTCAATGGAAGACAAAAGATAAATCAAGAACATAAAAAGTAACTTTATCAACAAAAATAATGTGTAGCTGGCGGCTTGACTAATCTAGTAACTTACGACTAGGCTACTAGTTCTTTTCCTTCCCATGTTTATTGTTGTCCTGTAGACTCCTTTTGCCATTGACGTTGTGCTATTGAAATGAGTCAAATGACCCAATGGTTTCATTATTTTTGGATATGTAAGAATTGCCAATGCTTTCACCTTATCATAGTATATGTTACTTGAAACATTCCCGTGAAAGATTCTCATTATTCTTTTTCCTTTTGGTTTTCCTCAGATTTCCAACCAAGATCTTCAACAAACTGCTTATTTACTTTGAACTGAGCCAGCAATTCGCATGTTACTCTCTTATTTTATTTGTCACATAACGTTTATATGCATTTCTTGTATTGTGTAATCAACTCAGCAATTGTAAATGCATCACTGGTTCTTGGCAAAAAATTAATATTAACATTTGAAAATATTTATCGAAATTGCATATGCTTGGCCATTCTTGCAAGACTCTATCCTGCCATCTTGCTATATACCTTTTCTTAGGCACTCTTTATTGAACATTTAGTAAGGCTCCATTTTGGATTGCAGGCAGAGCGTGGATGGTGCTTAAAGAAAGTGTGATGGGATAATTTTTCTTTTCTTTTCATAAGTTAATATATTGTGCAGATCACAATGGTTTGGCTGAGTTATAATTTTTTTTTTTTTTTTTTCCAATCTCATTGGAAGTAGGGGTGGAAACGAGCCGAGCTCGAGCGAGCTTACCTCAGCTCAAGCTTGGCTTGAAATTAATTTCGAGCCTAAATTTAGGCTCAAGCTTGGCTTGAAATTAATTCGAGCCGAGCTCGAGTGAGCCTAACTTCGAGTCGAGTGAGCTCGAGCCCTAAACGAGCTGCTTGAAATTCTTAACATCGTGCAATCTATAGTTTAATTTTTATACAACATTATCTATAATTTGATATAAAAAATATCTAATAGTTTAACATACAAAATAAATGCATGAAATATGATATTATAATACTAAAAAAATTAGGGAAAGCGACTCTGCGAGGTAGTGAAAAAGAGAGAAAGAGAGCAATTAGAGTAGGATTTTACTTGTTTGGTTTTATGGGCCCAATAATTTAAATTCTATATACATATAATTAAAATACATAATATATATTATTTTATATAATTAAAATATTTTATATATATATATATATTATATATAATATATATATATATATATACATACCTATGGCTAATACTACGATAGCACCATGCATTTGTGCTATTAGATTTTCGCCCATTGGATTAAAAAATGTACATTTAGGATGATGTGGGCCTATTGTTGGTTTAATAGTAAATCTAACGGGTGAAAATAGTCAAAAGTTAAATCTAACATAAATGCATGGTGCTATCGATAGTATCCAGCTGGACTCTATATAATATATATATTAAATATATATATATATATGTATGTATGTATGTGTATGTATGTATGTGTATGTATGTATATGTATGTATATATATGTATGTATATATATGTATGTATGTATGTATATATATGTATGTATATAGAATTAGGCTACTATACTATCTATAGTACCGGAGCTCCGGTACTATAGTTTTGTTTTCGATCTTAGGGTATTCAAATTAACGATCCACACTATTAAATATGATCTAGGGTATATGAAGTTCTTAGAAATAAAATTTTAATTTTTTTCGACATCGTTTACTTAGTAAATAAATTATGTCAAAATGGACGGTGAAAATTGAATAATCTTTAAAATTTGAGCATAGGACTTTTAAATTCAAGATCAAGAATTTTAACATTAATCTAGATAGTTTAAAAAATTTTCTATCAAAATTTGAAAAAATTTAGATTCTTCTGCATCGTTAAACTCTAAACTCGTTCGTCATAGTAGCCATTGAAAATTAACAATTTTGAAATGGTTTGATCATGAAGTAAACTATGTCGAAAAAATATAAAATTTTATTTCTAAAAACTTTAAATACTCTAGATCAGTTTTAACGTTGTGGATCGTTGATTTGAACACCCTAAAATCGAAAACGAGACTATAGTACCGGAGCCCCGGTACTATAGATAGTGTAGGAGACTATTATGTATGTATGTATGTATGTATGTATGTATATATATATATAGAGAGAGAGAGAGAGAGAGAGAGAGAGAGTTTGGCTACGATATAAACTTTTATGAGTATAAACCCCTTTATACTCATAAGTTTTCGACCGTTAGATTTATCCTTTTACCATTTCCATCTGTTAAATCATACTATTCAACGAACCACCAACTCAATCTTAGGGGACCACTATCATTGTAATCGCACATCCAACGGCTGGAAATTTATAAGTATAAAGGGGTCTATACTTATAAGAGTATAGTAGCCCGAGCCTATATATATAGAATTAGGCTACTATACTATTAATAGAACAAACTGCTTGCTATTAGGTTTTCGGCTCTTGGATGAAGAGATGTACGGTCAGGATGATAGTAGCCCCCTAGAGTTGAGTGGGTGGCTAGTTGAATAGTATGATCTAACGAATGAAAATGGCCAAAGGGATAGATCTAACAGTAGAAAACTCGATAGCACCAAATGCTTGGTACTATCGATAGTATAATAACCGGACTCTATATATATATATATATATATATAGGCAGATCTAATGGCAGAAAACTCAATAATACAAAGCACTTAGTACTATGGATAGTATAGATCGTATAGTAGCTGAACTATATATATATAGAGAGAGAGGGAGAGAGTCCGGCTACTATATTATTGATAGTATTAAATGCTTGGTACTATCGAATTTTGTGCCATTACACAACTAACCACCCACTCAACCCTAGGGGATCACTATCATTCTAACCGCACATCCCTTCATCCAAAAACCGAAAACCTAATAGCAAATGGTTGGTACTATTAATAATATAGCAAACTATATATTTGTATATATATATATATATAGTGTGTGTGTCTGGTGTGTTTCTGGAATCATGGATCACTCCGTGCTTCCAAGTCGTTTTCGATGTTGGGACTTTCGTATCGACGTTCGTCTCCGTTGGCCTTGGTCTGGCGTTTTTGAAGTCTGCATAATTGTTGTTCGGCTTATGGTTGGGTCTCGCACACTTGTTTCTCATATTGGGCCTAGTAAGATCGGTCCATTAAGCTGTACGGAAGGAGTCGGACTGGCCCAACGAGAGGGCTCTTTGGTGGTTGATTGGTTATTCCTTCCTTGGAAACTCGGAAGGCAAACTAAAACACACACAATCAGATGATTCACACACAATCAGATGATTCACAATCTCTCTCCTACGGCTACGGACGTTTTCTCCACCTGACCTGATTCTTGAAGGTCCCTCCCCTCCCTTCAGTCCGCAGACTCCGCATTCCGCTGTAACAACCCTGAAAAATAAATGGTAGAAATAGTAGTAATAGGAGTTAGTATGGGAGAGTAGTAAAAGTAACAGTTTTACTAGTTAAGATGGAGAATAAGGGCGGCAGCCGGTTGGAGAGGAGGAAGCGCGCTAGGATAGTTTAATTTCAATTCGCTGTATAGGGTATATATAGTTAACAGATGTAATTGCAATGAAATGAATTAGTCTATTTTCTTCCCCAAAATTCTTTTCCAAACCTTTCTTCTTCTCCACCATTTCTCTATCCCAATTTTTTATCCCACTCTTTATCTCTAATCTCTATTCCTAACCCCTTTCTCTCTAATTCTCATCATCTCTATTGTCTCTATTTCATCTTTCTCAATCCCCCTCTGCTCCTCTCTTATCCATTCCGGTAATCCATTACATCACCATTACCATAGGGAGCACCAAGAACCTGATCCGAGCCACAGGGATATTACATCCGCAAACCTTGAAACGCTCCCCTAACTCTCTTCCCCTTCGACTGCTCGATTCCTCCACTCGGGAAACCCTTATTAGAGCGATCAGTTCCTTTCCCCTGCAATCGCCCGACTCCTCCGATCGATAGATAGATAATCTAGCTACGTTGCTCAATATCGTACACGGGCGGAAACTCTCGCTTTTCGAGGCTCGGACAGTTCCGTGTTGGAGCTAGGGTTTCTGGTTGGAAGAGGTAATTTATCTAATCCCTTTAATTTGGCTCGTAGTTTCATCATCGGTTTGGCTAATTCACGATTTGCTTTTGTTTCTCGTGATTGTATGATGAACCCACTTTCTTGGTGATTCCGTATGTATCTTTTCCGGTTGTTGCTCTTAAAAATAGAGAACACGAACCCTAGATTCATATGTCGTTGCTTTCTCGCAGAGACCACGAAACCCTAGAGTCAGGTATCATTGCTCAACTAGATCGGATGGATCTAAGGTCTACAATGAGGTTGCCTCGCCAAGACAATGTCAGATAGGTGTCCCTTAGATCCGATCCTAATTGCTTCGTGTGGTGTAATCCAATTTATTTTTTTTACTAACATTACATGTCTCTTAATAACCGTTTTGCTTTTAGCAACCAATTTATCCATATGTGCTCTGCTTAGGGTTCTGCAAGATGCCGACGAATTGATTACCAAATGAGTCATTAGGACAGCCGTTGTCTCTTCTTACGGGAAGGTTTACGATAGGAGCATAAGATATTAAGCTTAGTTAATTTGGTCTTTTCTATCTTTCTTCTTCTATTACTATAGACACCGTATATTGCACAGATTTTTAACGACTCAGGGATAGCCGTGGACAAGAAAAGCTACCATCAAACTATGAAACTTGAATCAGAATTTGATTTTCACTTCGACCATTTAGGTATTGTCTCTTTACTTGTTCTTCATGTAGTTCTTTATGTACATTTTTGTCAAATTTTCTTTATTATTCTTTTTCTTCTTGCTATCTTTCTATTCCTTCTTTTTGCCTCTCTTTCTCTTCTTTGTTTTGATATTATCTTTTATTTTATTTTGTATCTCTTAGTTTAACATATGCAAGCATGATCTTCTATTTATTATATAGTTTTTATTTTTTGCAATACTTTATTGCTCATGATAGTGCCTTTTTGCAAATTTTTCTTTCATTTGTACTTTCTGAACTTTGCAGTCCTTATCAAAATTTATTTTCGTTATTTTTAAAGTGAGTAGTGTTATCTCCTTTCATTTTGATTTTGTAATTATACCCTTTCTTTTCTTTCTTTTATCCCTTCCCTTTGCTTTTATTATTATTTCAATTCTCTTTATCTTTTGATGTCTTATCATTTCAATTGTCTAAGACTTTTAATATTTCTTTTTGTACTTTTATATTCTATTTTGATTTGTACCTTATTCACCTTTTCATGTAAAAGTTGTGTATTCGAAATTTTCTTATGAACAATCATTTATACAATAGACTGTTTACCTTATAATGTCCACATAAAATTTTCTTCATTAGCTTTACAAATGATTGTCTTTCACTTGATTTGTTATACTTCTAATGTTTCTTATACTTTCTCTTGCCTTCTGTCTAGTTTCATGCTATTGCATATCTTACCCTGTAATGTTTGTATCAAACCAGTTCCTCTATTTTTGTTATTCTATTTCTATCTCTTCTTTCTTCTTTTCCTTGTTCAACAAATTTTCTTTTTCTTCATTTTATTGTTAGTTAATGATGGGTTTTGCACTACTTGTTTTTTCTGCTCTTTAATCTTAGCTACTTTTCTTTTATTTTAACTTGTTCATACTATCATCTTGCAACTTTGCTATTGTCTTATTTCTTTTTCTTGTCTTTTGGAACCTTGTTCTTCCGTATCCTATACATTTTCTTACGCATAGATTTCTATTTGTTAAATATCCTTAGTCTGATTGCTTAATCAATTATAGTGCAAATACTTATTTGGTTGTTGTTAGAGGTGGCAATCTTTCACCCAACTTGACCAACCAATTACGGTCTCACCTAGCCATATATTTAATTTGGGTTTGGGTCATCCCAAGTCTATAAGTTTTTTGGGTCAGATCTAGATTTAGCTTATGACCTCATTTGAGTTATGGCACCTCTGCTTTTGAATGAGGGCAGTAAACGGTTGATTGTATCATGTTGGGCCAAACATATATATGTGCTAAAATAAAACATATCTCTTTGGCTTAAATAGGTCAACAACTTAAGGTTATGTTGTCATGTGAGTAATTGTTGCAGAAATTTTGGGTGACTCAATGGACAGTTAGGTTTGGATTTTTCCTTCACTCGAGTCAAATCAAATCGGGTTGGGTATGTTGTCAGGTCTGGATTTTCCCTTCACTCAAATCAAATTGGGTTGGGTATGTTTTAACCCATGTACTGGTATTATTTGAAAGCAAACCCGCCTTACCCAATCTATACCTCCTTTAGGTTTTGTAACTTATTGAGATCAGTGTATAAAATTGCTATTTCAACTAGTTCTTTCCAATATCTTTGTTTTCTTAGATTGTCCAATGTTTGTTGTTTTCACTGGCTAACAAAATATATTTGTGATTCCCTTCCATCTTTTTAAGGAGGATACTCTGCTTCTTGTCTTTCTTCTTCTTCTTCTTTTCATACACGGCCTTCTTCTCATACATGGTTAATTTTTCCATTCCTATATTATCTTTTTCTGATCATTGTCCTTTTATTCCTTCCTTTCCCATTCTTACTCGTCTGTTTTGTAGATTCTATCTCTTCAAGTCTTCGATTTCTATTTTTTTCATTGTTTGTTATCCTTACGGCTTAGATTGAGAATGGATATCTTTTTTACCTTCCTTCTCGCCTTACCTCATTCTTTGTTATGTGTGGGGTTTAGAGTGACGATGGATGGTGAATTGTTGGTCACCTGGTGTTATTGAGTTCAAGTCTCCAGGACTTCCATTTNTACTCAAGCTCGACTTGAAATTAATTCCGAGCCTAAATTTAGGCTCAAGCTTGCTTGAAATTAATTCGAGCCGAGCTCGAGCGAGCCGAATATCGAGCCGAACACGAGTCGAACACGAGCTGGCTCGCTCATTTGCCAGCCCTAATTGGAAGACGGAGAAGCATATCTCTGTATGCCTGTGCTCCAACTTCTTTGGGCCTATAGCGTTTGGTGGCCCTCACTACCAAACAGGCCCTAAGTCAAGCCCACTTGATAGTATTCTTTATATTGCCCTTTTCCATTGATGGTTGGTACATTTGTATATATGTGTGTTAACATGCATGTATGTATCTTCATATATGTTTTATACATGTGTCCTAGGAGAATTTATTTTCCACAGAAGCTCAATATTCAAACACTTGAACCAGCATTCTCCATATGCTCCAGTTTCTTTTAGTTTTCTTATCTATGTTTTCACAATTCGATGCAATCTAAAAAACTCTGTCATCTTGGCAGACTAGTGAGTTATTGGAGATCTTAAATGGGTGCCATGGCGGGACAAATTATTCCATCCCTTGGTCGAGTGAGGCTTGCCGATCTTGTTGCTTGTGAGGGGCTTCCTTCTGATTCTTACAAGATCTCAGTAACAACTCTAACACAGTCTCTTGCTCAATATTCAGCTGCAATTGTTCAATTGCCGTCTAGCGACGGTGCTCTGTTAAGGTCTGGTTTGGAGTCAGCTCGTCTCTTTTTCCATCAGCATGCGTACCCTTCGGGCGAGATGGTTCATACAAACGACTCTCGAGAGTGGTGCAAGACCTCAGGTTACTATACAGACCCTCAACTTTGGCTAGAAACATATGACTACAGGCCTGGTCTTACTCCAACAGAGCCCAGCGGTGCTATGGAATTTCCCCCGGCTGGTCTGCCTGACATATTTGCAGTGCTCGGGAAAGTCGCTCGAGATATTCTGGATGCTATTAGCTTTTCTCTGAATCTACGTAGCTTTTCATTTACTGAAATACTGGACAACTTGCCTTTGAGGAACAGAGAAATATCTTCTTCAGTTCTTTCGGTATGCTGCCACTCGAGGCCTTCTTTCCAAGAAGCGCAGCATCACAGCCTTGCAGCACAGGAGGATGGACAATTGGTGATGTTCCAAGATCATGAGCATCAGTTTGATAAGACATTATTCACCATAGTCAAGGCAGATAGGGCGGGTTTGCATGTAAAGGACTTCAACGGGCGCTGGATACTTGCAGATGGGGATTTAGGCCCTCAAGATGCCGTCGTCTACCCTGGACTTGCTCTTTATCAGGCGACTGCTGGTTATGTCAACCCGGCTATGTATAGAACGGAGATAGGCAACTTGCAGGGAAACATATATGGACGGTGCTCTTTGGCTTTCAAGCTCATGCCGAGATCCATGGCGAGTTTAAGCTGCTCAGAGATGAGGGCAGCTGGCCATGGTGTTGAGGCCCAATTCCAGATTCCCATACCAGTGGATGACTTCATGCAGAGATCACACCCAACCGACCTGCTCTTCACCAAGAGCAATTTGCCGACTTATACATTCCACACGGGACAAGATGGTATATCTACGCCCTAGTATAGTTTTTTCTTTCTTTCCTCAATTTATTTACATAGTCTAATTGTTTCTCCCAGTTGATTTTTTCTAAAAAGTTTTATTTATTTATTTATTTTTGCAGTTTCTTTTAAACAGCCTTTGATGAAGAGGAAGAAGAGCAGTGCAAGGACCAAGCCTCTGCCCCCATCCAAAAGATTGCGTCTCGAGGCTCAAAGGGTTTTAAAGGAGCGGGTTCAGGAGATTGCAGACAAGAAAGGCATCAAACTGAGATTTTGTAATCTCAAGGAATGTGAGGGCCACATACAGGCGCTAGACAGCCCATGTGGTAGCACTAGAATGGAGATAGGATGGCCACCTGGTGTTCCTTTTGTTCATCCCCATGATCTTCCCAACAAAGCAAAGCTTGGGTTTCTTGAAGCTTATGAGCCTGGTTGGACTGCATCTCAGCATGATATGGAGTTAAGTCTTAGTGAACCCAGACAGGCCAGTCAAAAATATTGTTTACTTTTAACTCCCCTAGTCCTACTTCGGTGCATGCATGCTTTTCTGTTTACTAATACACCACAGTTATGTAAGTAGTTGTCGCGCAAGCTGTACCTTTTTTCTTCTGTTTCCTTTTTCTTACAATTTCGGCAAACCTAATTTTGCTGTTAACTCATAATAATCATGTCGTAAAAATTTAAGCCCTTTATGTTGCAAATTTCCTCATTGTGAATTACAATAAACGCACATCATTTTGTCCGGTTTTTATGAATAATTGATAGTTTGCATCAGTAGTATAATATTATATTCTTAACACCAACATAATGTGCCCCTTCCAAATGCTTTATTTTTCTGTGCAGGAGTCAATCCCCGTGACTTTCGATATTTGGCCATCCTCTGTCAGCTTGTGACTTGACGAACTCCGCTAGCAGCTTGATCTCCTCTTCTTGCAGCCGTGGCCCGAATGTGCACTGACCCCTTGGAGCGCACTTTTCCCCGAAGCCCTGAACATGCTATCAGCAGTTGATACTTATCAACGATGCCACTGCAGGTGCTGATATGAAGAGGTTGCTTTTGATTTAGTTGTAAATAGTTGAAAAGGAAAATGATAAGGTTACTCACGGGCATCCATCCTTTCCCATAGTATGTGATGTTGTATATTCCCTCCTCCGTAGATACTCCGTTCCTGCATGAGATTACATTTCTTTGTCTTTCGGTTTATTGTTACATATTCACATTGACGAATGGTCTTTTAGATTGGAGCGAGCAATGGGTGTTCATGAAGAGAGTCGCATCCTGAGCCAAATTTTGAGGGATGAGCAATAAGTTTAGTAGTAATAAAAGCTGTAAAATGCTTTGTCTTCCCTCTTTGCATATGAAATAGTGGCAGTTCAGAGGAGACTGACAGGTTGGAGAAAGTTTCCTCCCATATCATGGCAGCCGATGCAGGCTTTCTGAAACAATCTTGCTCCACTGGATATAGGGCTCAAGGATTCTGCGGCAAAGAGAGTCGGAGACATGTTGCAGTTGGTTATTCTCTTTTTTGGTGGTTTCTCGGGTGTTTGTTGTCGAAGAATAATACTCATCATTGGTCTGAAATGTATTTGTTGTACCTTTAGCATGCCGACGTTGTGACTTAGCTTTTGAACTTTTTTATTTATAGACACTTCAGTTCCTGAACTTTTTCGTGTATTCCTATTTCATCTCTGACCATCAAGAAAAATCTAGAGGTTTCTAGCAAAAATGACGATTTAATTTTTATCCCTCCTATAATTTTTATTTTTCTTTTCTTTTCTTCTTTTTTTCGCCCCCAAGGTGCTTAAAATTGGATTAAAGAGGTGATTATACGAACCAAGTTTGGATTTTGATGATGAAATTGTAATAGATGAGAAAATTTAATAACTGAAATATAGTTTTGGTAAGCTGTCACGATATTATCGGCATAGCACAGGGACCCTCGATCTGTACATTTTTCTAACTTAATTATGTGCGATAGTATGACTTCCAAGTCCCCTTTTATGTGATTTCCTGGAATACATTTCCTACTCTGCCGTCGCTGTTCGCGGTTGTGCCTAGGTGAGGCATGATATTTTATTTAATAAATTTGACGTGGTGTTTTGTATAAGAATACACATAAATTTGACGTGGTGTTTTGTATAATGATACTTTTCAGAAATGACCCGTTGCCGGTCTCTGTTGGGTGGGGATGCCATGATCAAGAATTAGCAAGAGACCTATACCATGATCAAGAAGTGTGATGAGATGTCGAGAGGCGTTCAAATGTGGCGTTTTGTATGTGCTCGGCGATGGAAAAAACATCAAGATGTGGTCAGATATTTGGATTGAAGAAACCCCTCTGAGTACTCGGTTTTCAGGAGTATACTCCAGCATCGCAAATAAGGAGATCGCTGTTGCACAATGCTGGAATGAAAAAGGGTGGAGATGGCGCTTCATAACTAGAGGTCTAGCTACATCGACGGAGCGCAACAATACTATCTTCCGCAAGGTGCTTCCCAATGCTACCCGGGCTCTTGAAAGTGTCGCTTCTTTGACCAATGCCTGGAACGGAGTCCTTTGACCCTTACGTGTCCCTTCCTTCATGCTCGGTCCCCACTTCTTCCTTTTCGTTATCCACCCCGCTTTTCTTGTTTACTTTGTCTAATCGGTAGGTGTAGGGTTCTTTATTTTGGATTTTCTTTCTTGTATTTTTTCGGCTCTTTTAGGAGGTCCTAGTTGTCTCCATCATGTACGCTTAGTTCATTTCGCTTAATGAATGAAGCAGGTAGCTTGCTACTCATTTCTTAAAAAAAAAAAAAAAAAACGTATTCCAAGCTACCTATTTCTCAAAAAAAAAACAGAAACTTATTCTTCTTACTCCTCTCCTTATTTATAGCTAACCTGTCGACGTAGGGAGGAGGCAGCAGCAGCAGCAACGGTGGTCGCCACGGCTTCTCATTCCTCGTGTCATGATCGCCGGTGCTGTCGCCGCCACCGCAGGGCTCTTCTCTATCTTGTCGGACAGCAAGGGCCGCTTCGACCAACGTGCCGGAGAGCGCTCTGCCGAGGAATACCAGCATTCTGATGAGTCCTGGCGTCGGCATCGGCGTAGGTGTCAGCGTAGGCCTTCTCTTCTTCCTTTGGCTCTTCCAATATATTCTCTCCGTTGGCTATTCCTATATATTCTCTCCCTGGCAAGCTATTCCTCGATCGATCACTTAATTTATTCATCTCACTCCTATCCTTATTTATAGCTATAGAAGCCTTGCCACGACCTATTGTTGCTTGCTTTATGATTCGTGCATTTTTAGTTAATTAATTATTGATTAAAATAGAAATAGGCACCTGATCAGTTTGAGATATATAAACTCCTTATTTTCATTTTTCTTACTAAAATTCTCTCTCTCTCTTTTTTGTTTTTTTGTATAAGACTTCAATAGACCCTCTTTGGTTTAGCTGCACGTATTTGTATTTTGTATGATTTAAAAATTTATTGTTACGTCCCGGATTACTCGTTTTTCCGAGCACGTCGACAAATCCGCCGTATACAAAGGAATTTTTTCTATATATGAAACGAAGCTGTACTTGTAATCATACAACACTACAACCAGTAGTATAGAGCTGTTAGGAAAAGTAAAACATATAATAACAGTGGTTCAATACATACATAGTATTCGGGTACAAAAATACTCGCTCCAGCGAGGTACAACATTCGTATGTAAAGAACCAAAAACTACAACTACCTGTAGCTGGTACTCCTCTAGCTCTGCGACTCGTCTGGAAGGGCTTTGCAAAAGATCCACAACTGGGCATGAGAATTACTGCAAAAAGAAGTAGTCCTCAGTGGATACCGCTACCGACCTCAACGGCTCACCCACTAAATCTACAGAAGGGATATACAACAATAGTAAGGAAACTGAAAATAATCTACAGCTACATGCCACTATACTATTATGATCCAGCACTAACAATCTGTAAAACAAAGCCATCTCTGACCCAATCTCACTAGGGACTGTAAATATACCCGTCCCAGGGACTGTGAGCACAACCGTCCCGCCTGTCGAAGTTATATAGCTATCTCCACGCTAAGCAGTCTGTGGAGAGCAAGTCCAACCAGAATAAAAAGATACCAACGCAAACGCACAAAGCCCGACTCCGGAGTGGCACTTGTGGGCGTTATCCAACTGAGTATGCAAGCGTGTCTTTGTTGAGCTCAATCAGGCTCTCACAGACTATGATCCAAGTAATCAGGGTCACACTGGTCTAACAACCAAACTCATGTGCCCTTGGCACAATCTGATGCAAAAACAGCAATCTGGGTCACCGTTAACCTCAACAGCACCCGACAGTCCGGAATAGTCTAAACACTACTTAAAAATAAGCTCGGCATCTCAGTACGAGCGTAAATACAATCTACACTATCCTGACTATCCACTGCTCTCATACTGCAGTGATACAAAACAACTACGGCTCCTAGAGCTAAATATGGTAGTTTTAACATGTGACAGTGTAGAAACGCCAGTTTTCTTCTAAGTCAATTTTCAAGTCCAGCATGTATATTTAACTAACATTTAAGCTCCAACATTCAGATTCGCTAAACATGCAAATCCATTTACTTGAGCTAATTAGCACGATACATGATAACCAACATTCATGCTGACAACATACAACTTAGGAGGAAATCCGCAAAATACGGTAAGCATAACATTATCCTACCTCTAACGCTAATCCACGACATAGCTAGAAGTCGCGAAGCCGCTGGAATACACAACCGAAACCATCCCTGGACCAGCAGCAAGGATTCTCCAAGAACTAAAACAACAATACCAATAAAGCTATCAATATACTAAAATTTAGCCCCTACGCTCAAATTCCTTCAATCTCAATGTCAATTTCACCTTTCGATCTTCAAATCTGGTGAAGCAAGGTTTCAAAACCTGTGTACTAAGATGGAGAATCACCCTCAGGTCCAAAATCCAGCTTCCTCCAAAGATTGCATCTTGAAAATCCACAAAACTCAAATTTCAGCATCAATACTGCAGCACAGAAAAACAGCAATTTGACCAAACTAACCTCAATCAAATTCTGCCAAAATGGGCTCCATGAATTCCTCTTGAAGTCCAGGATCCACCAAACCAAGTTTCACAGCAAACGGAACTTCCTACGTCGCATACGAGCCAAAATGCCGTAGATCGCTGCTGAAAATCTGCAGAATCAGCACTCCTTAAGCTTGGAATTGTAAAATGTTAAAATCGGAACGGCGAAAAATAGATCCAGAAAATAGTTTAATGTAGGAAACGAAAAGATAAGGAAAGAGCACACCGATATTTACATGGTTCGGCCAACAGCCTACGTCCACGGGCGAAGACGGAGCAAATACTTTATTAATGTCGAAAAGGCGGAGTACAAAAAAAGATCTCTCGAAGACCAAAACTTAATTAGATCGAAAAACTGATGAAAGGCGCGTCGTAGGAAAGACCTCAAACCTGATCGACTCTCTTGATCGTACGGACGAAGTTAATATGCCAAGAACACAAGAATCAACCCTCCTTAATTAATTAGCATGGAAATAAGAATGCGGCTCCTTCCGTACGGAACTCCATGCACGAGGGTTCTCGCTCCAAAAGCCCTTAATTAGCGCACGGCTAATTAGCGCGCGGCAGCTTGGCTAGCTCTCTCTAAAATATGCAACACTTAATTAGAGATCCGGCTTCTCCATCCGTACGGACTACCAACCGCTGTTAATTAATTTGCATGGCTTCTTAATTTTTGTCGCGACATCATTAACTTGGCCGTAGCATGTATATATAATACATGTCTCCTAACTAGAGTCTAATTCTAATTAGATTAGAATTACACTCCTAATTAATTATAATCCATATATGTCAAATTAAATCTAAATTATATCCAATCCCAAATAGATTAG
Organism: Ananas comosus; assembly: GCF_001540865.1. Taxonomy (NCBI): domain Eukaryota; kingdom Viridiplantae; phylum Streptophyta; class Magnoliopsida; order Poales; family Bromeliaceae; genus Ananas; species Ananas comosus. The sequence goes on along the minus strand of NC_033643.1, from coordinate 4,702,464 downwards.
GATTTAACTTCAATTTAGATAACTACAAATCTAAACCAAATATAACATAAAATTTGGAGTAGTTTGAGGGACTTAGATGCAAAATTGAGCTTCTCTGTGAAGAAGGAACGAAAAGGCTTCACTGTGGTCGAACACTACCTATTTATAGGGTGTTGAAGGGATGAAATAAGCCTCAAGAGCAAACATTTCCAATCTGCTGCCCCTGCAGAAATGCACATTTTCGGGCGCCGGAAACCATGTTCTGGGCGTCCGAAATCTCCAGGCTGCACAAAATATCCCCTTCGGTTCCTCCGCCCGTGGTGTGCTACGCCCATATCCGGCTCCGGCGGACCTCACCTACGACCAGCCATGTATCAGCGCAAACGATACTCATGAAGTGAAATTTTCGGACCCACTTCTGGGCGCTCGAAATTAGGATCCGAATTGGCTTCCAGTTCTGCTCAGTTCAGCATTCGAGTTTTGGGCGACCCAAACCTTATTCTGGGCGCCCGAAACTGGCAAAACTCCAGTTTTGCTTCTTTGAGTGCGCCGAGTCCATTTCTGCATCCATTTCGTGCAGAAACGACTACGACTCAGTCCGACACTCTCCAGAGGTGTCGACCAGTCACTAATACTGTAGCCAATCCTATCCAAACCTCTGGAACACTACATTTATACCCTGCTATTATGTGATTTCATGTTTTGTTTTATGATAATAATAATTTATTAGTTAAATACTAAAGTAAAGTGTTGCACGTTACTAAAATGAAACGCCAAACTACAATGCAACAAAGGCAGATGATAGTTCAATATGATCGATTCCAAAAGTCATGTTTTGTATGTGGTTTACAAATTGGTATAGTTGTTTGGTTTTTTCTGCTCATCTCATTTTAACATACGTAAAGAAAGTATTATAGCAATTTTTTTTCATAAATTACATATATTGGTCCTGAATAATTGCCAAATCATCTCAAGAAAATAAAAGAAGTATATATGTAATTCAAATATATGATGATTAAATTAGAATTTTTAATTACTTTTTTAATTTTAGATTTTTTTTAATGGATAAGGTAATTATTGGAGGTCAAAGTAGGGGAAATTGCCTATATATATAACCATCAAAACTTTGAAAATATCTTATTTAACTCAATTTTTTTTTTCTTTCCAATATACCCCTCATATGTTCCTCCGTTATTCCAAAATACCTCTTTCCAATATACCCCTCATATGTTCCTTCCTTATTCCAAAATACTCTTACAGTTACCACCCGTTAAGTTAATTTAGGTTAAATATGTGTTAAACATCTACTAGAGTTTAAAAAAAATCAAAATATCTCTTTTGTCCTTAACTTAAGGGCAAATAAAAAATATTGGTGATGGCAAAGGGATATTTTTTTAAAAATACTTTTTATGCCCCTAACTTAAGGGCAAATAAAAAAAAAAATGATGGTGGAAGGGTATATTTGAAAGAGAAAATTAATAGTTTCATACAGATAACAGTTATTACTAATAATTCATTAACATAATTTAACCCTATATGAGTATATTTGAAATAAGTTAGAAAGTAAAAAAGGTACTTTCAATATTAACCTTCTAAGAGGGGTAAATTAGAAAGTTGAAAACTTTTCAGATGTGTATATAAGCAATTAATTGCCTCTAATTATAACCAGTCCGTTGGCGAAGATGCATAAATATACAATTTTAAGGGTTAAAAGTATTATATCAATTAATTAGAAACTTTGTTGGAAAATCCATGATTTTCGTTGCTTGTAAAAATAAGTACGTTATTTCGTTAATTTTATGTTATATGTTTAACCGACTAGGAAGCATTTTTTTTACTGACAACTACTCCATCAGCATTGAAATCGAGTCCCTATCAAGTTGTGAGCTAGGATTGAATCCCGTTAGAATCTTACGCCACTTCCATCCTAATAGTCACTCACCCTATAGCTTAAACGTTGTACACCATCAGGGAAGTTAAGGTAACTAGTCCGGAGGGAGGACCGTCCGACCAACATGTCAGACCAAAAGCTCACACTGCGTCTGTCAGACCAAAAGCTCACACTGCGTCCGTCCCCTATCCAGTAGGAAATACCACACTTATAGAGGGCCTTAATCGCAACGACATTCTGCCACCACTAAGAATAAGGTCTAAATGAGGCGCCTTCCCAGAGCGGTCTTAATCGGGAGTAGAAAATGCCATCGAGAAGGGAACCCCACTGAAGGCATTTGCTCGTGACATACCTCTACCACCATTTTGCGAGTAGGGCGGAGTAAAGAAATCCTAAGTCCAAAACCCCTATTGGTGAAAAAGTGTAGTTTCCTCTCGGTCCCCGTAGCAGAGAAAGATCCGGGCAGCATGGAAACTGAAGCGCTAGCATCATGGTGGTGGAGCTGGCTGATCGAGAGCTACTATCACTTCCATGGAGGCCTCGAGTGGCGCGGACTCCTGTCCTAGCAAGGTCCAACTTTTCGAGTAGGTCCTGACACTTCCCTTTTCTTAGTCACAGATCCCAACACTTCGATTGCTTTTAAATTTTTACTAATACAGACCAGCGTACAACTCTCAAACAACGCTGAGGACTGCTGGGTTGACTCTACACTGGGTTTGGAAGAGTGTGCGCATGGAACCTATTGCAATATTCCTATGGTAATTAGTGAGCGCCGCTATCGCTCCGGCAGCCGTTGGTAAGGCCGAATCTTCACCGGAAGTCAACAACTGTAGGCAGCACCCCTGAGACTCAGATAGAATTGATCGCCATCTATCCTTAATCTCTGAGGAATTCTAAGTGTTGTCCTTCCCAAAATCAACACCATCCCTAGAATCGCTATCGCCCATAGCCCTACCAAGATGGTTAACCCTTTTGGCCATCTAACTACCAAAAGGATTAGTTTGGTCTCTTCCTTTATTCAGGTCGCCACCAGCAAAGGGGATGTCGCAGTCATCCCTACCGAAGGGCGCAGTGCTCTCCAACTGTACAATGACGGAGACTATGAGATCTCCTATTGTGCTGGAGAGTTCATCCAGAATATCGACCGGATCATCAACCACATCTTGGCATATGAAACTAATGAGATCATGAAACGTTGAGGCTATTGTCATCAGCTTGGAGGTATCGTCCGAACCCGTTGACAATCAAGGCAACCTTGGGCTCGGACACTACAACATAATTAGGTTATAGGGACACATGCTTGGGACACTTTTGTGTAAGTGTCCTATTTATGCCAAAACTTAAAAAAAATCTATTAATGCTTAAATATAAAGCCCAATTCAACCAAAAATAAAAGGTTACTTTACTCAACCCACCCCACACAGCCCATTCGGCCGAATTACAAACAGAAAAGAAAAAAAAAATCGATTACCATCTCCCATTCTCCTCTCACTCAATCCACTGAAATTCTAGACGAAGAGCCCTTCGCTCTCGTCCTTCTCCGCCACCGCAGCCAACGAGAGAGAGTTTTGGAGGTTGCTTAATGCTTAAATAAGTATTAGTAAATTAGCAGCACTCTTTTTAGATTATAGCAACACTCTTTAACTATCACTATATACCTAGCGACCCCACATATAGCAACACTTTTTAAAAGTGTCAGTAATTTAGCCAGCAGCACTTTTTTTGACCTGTACCGACATTTAAAAATATCGCTATAGACCGTTTTTGTTGTAGTGGGACCAACATTTGAAAGGTAGGTTAACATGTTTAATCCAAGATTTAAACCTGATATGAGAACGGGTAGCGTCCCTATATGAATTCTAGGCATAGCACCGAAGCTTGCAATGCGGCAAGGAAACAACGCTCCTGCTAACGAGATCTCCCGATTGCACCCACTGAGGCAGAAAGATAACGAAGTCTCTGCCACAGTGACGGGCAATGTGGAAGTTGTTAGAGAATCCACCGAAGCAGTTGGCTAGGTCAGTCACTATATCATGTCCTGCAGAAAATGACACAAATTTGCAGGCCCGAAGACGTTGGCGAGGGTGGCATTCCGGCATTGTTGCTACCTAGAGTGAAAGCCTTCCAAGTTGGGAACAAACACCTTCATGGAGGGAGGGCAGAGTCGCTAGGCTTTTTGCATGGTTGGTTGTCCCCGGGCTCTACTTCCGTAGCAGTGGCGAGCAAAGTGAACAAACTTGAAGCACCGGAAGCACTGGAGCGGCTCTCTACAATCTCGAACCTAGTGGTCAACCACTAGGCACCTGAAATACCTTTGCCCTGAAGCTGGTAAGTTAAAGGGAAGGTGAGAGGAAGGAGATTTAGAGTTCTTCGATTTAGAGAAGAAGAAAGAGCATTCAGTGTGAGAGATGTGCTCGCTATGGGCCTCTTTATTAGTTAGTCTCAAGGGGATCTTCATATCAGGCACAGGCTCTTTTTTCCTCGAGTAGACGGAAGGAGTTGCCCTATAGCACTCCTTTTTAGAGAGAGAAGGAGGAGTGGGGGCAATTTGATACCTGATGGATGACGCAAGGATGTCCTCTTCGAAGGGACAACACGAAGTAAGGGAGCCTCTCTTGTGATCTGCCTAGATAAGTTTCAGCTTTGTCTTCTTGCATTTGGTGTCACTCTTCTGTCCACCCACCTTAGATTTCTCATATTCCTTCAGGTGCAGCTGGATCTTTGAGTTTGTCTTCTTGTAGGTGCCATTACTCACCTCTTTACCCACCTTAGATTCCTTAGCAAAACGGCCCAAGCCCAGACTCTTATGTACCCTTCAGCAAACTAAAGCGCATCTCCAGTTCCACATCGGGGGTTGGGGAGATCCTGGACTAGAAGGGGTCATCACTAGGACCATGAGGGCGAGGGCATGGAGCCTTTATTGTTCTATAATATTTTGCTGTAATAATTTTTTGAAAAAAATTCCTCAATACCCTCCTAAAACTATCTAATTTCATAAATATCCATCTAAAAATTGAAATATCATGTAGACCCCCCTAAATTACAAAACTTTAAAAAATAACCCAACCATTAAGTGTCCATCCAAATTGAAATGAATAATATTTAAATTCCAACTTTACCCCTCTTTATATTTAATGGTCAATTACTGATTTTATTTCACAAATATCCACTCTTATATTTGAAAATCAACTAAACTCTATCTAGACTAATGATTTAGTAAAATTTGATTGATTTTAGTTTAGAAAAATTATTCATTTCAATTAGAAATAAATATTTATATTTCAAATAAATTGTAGTTAAATTATATTTATTTTGCTTCATTGTCAAAATGAGAAAATAATTCATTTTAGTAATCTTTTCATTTACTATATCGATTGAAAAGTAATAAAAACATTTAATTTGACCACTTGACACAGAGAAAGTTTGTGGTTGTGAATACACATTATAACCGAAGAAATAGTACATTAGTATAAAATTCGACCATAGATAAAAAATTTAGTTTTATTATGAAAAGACCAACTAAATTTTTATAATCAATGAACATTACATGAACCAATAATAGTTTGAAATAATAAATTGAAAACATGAAATTTTAATTACTAAAAATTTTATGAAGTAAGATAATTATTCCATCAAATTCATACGTACCTTTAACTAATTTGCATTTGAAAATAGAAAAATTCATTTAATAGCTAATTAACTGATTAATAGAATTTCTATATTTAATTGATTAAAATATTTGAAATCAAAATAAATAAAATTTGAATGGATAAAAATTTTAAAAAAGAAATGGGCTAGCATACATTTATATACACCTCACTAATTTTCAATATTTAGGGATAAAATAGGCAATTTTATTCTTAACCTTCATTATACTATAATGTAACTAAGATTAAAATGATCCTAACTAATGATAGTATATGTTGAAATTTTTTAAAAACAAAGTAATTCATAGGGTTAACTTTGATATTTCAAATTGTGTAGGGGCATTTATTATAACATTGAACTTTTTAGTGTATAAAGGGAAAAGTGGTAATTTTATATTTAAAAGTAAAGTAAAAAAAATGCTAAGTTAACGGAAGTTAATTAGCAAAAAAATAATGGTAAGGACATTTATGAAAGAAATATTGTATTTAGAGCGTATTTATTATATTTTAAAAATTTGAAGGTTATTTATGATTCATAGTTTTGTGAGTGTATAAATGAAATTAACCCTAATTTCTTTACGTATGTTAAAATGGGATAAGCAGAAGAAACCAAACAACTATACCAAATTGCAATACGAAACATGACTTCTGGAATCGATCGTATTGAACTATCAAATCTGCCCTTTGTCGTATTATAGTTTTGAGTTTTATTTTAGTAAAGTTCAACACTTTACTATTGTATTTAACTAATAAATTATTATTAAAACAAAACATGAAATCACATAATAGCAAGGTATAAAATTTTAAATCATAGAAAATACAAATAGGTGCAGCTAAGCCAAAGAGGGCCTGATTGAAATCTGATCCAAAAAGAGAGATAGACAGAATTTTATAAGAAAAATAAAAATAAGGAGTTTATGTATCTCTAACTGATCATGTGCCCTCAATAATTAACTATAAAAGAATGCACGAATCTTAAAGCAAACAACAAAACATCGTGGCGGGGCTTCTGTACAGAGGTTCAGCTATAAATAAGGATACGAGTGAGATGAATAATTAAGGCGATCGAGGAATAGCTTGCCAAGAAGAGAGAATACATAGGAATAGCCAAGGGAGAGAATATATAGGAAGAGCCAAAGGAAGAAGAGAAGGCCTACGCCGACACCTACGCCGATGCCGACGCCGGGACTCATCAGAACGTTGGTCTTCCTCGGCGGAGCGCTCTCCGGCACGTTGGTCAAAGCGGCCCTCGCTGTCCAACAAGATAGAGAAGAGCCCTGCGGTGGCGGCGACAGCACCAGCGATCATGACACGGGGAATGAGACGCCGTGGCGACCACCGTTGCTGCTGCTGCGGCCTCCTCCCTCCGTCGACAGGTTAGCTATAAATAAGGAGAGTAAGAAGAATAAGTCGATGAAGGAATAGCCAAGGATATAGGTCTCTTGCTAATTCTTGATCATGGCATCCCCACCCAACAGAGACCAGCAACGGGAGAAGAAGACTACGCCGATGCCGACGTTGGGGCTCATTGGAGCGCTGGCCTTCCTCGGCGGAGCACTCATTGTCAAGTTGGTCGGAAAGGCCCTTCCCGCCCGACAAGCTATTCCAAGATCGACACCTGTGGGAGAGGCCCGCAACAGCACCAGGTGAGATAACGGCACGGGGAAGGAAACGCAGTGGCAACCACTTTTGCTGCTGCTGTGGCCTCCTTCCTCCGTCGAGAACTCTTCGTAATTAATCAATCCCCCCCATTTTTTTTCTTACTACTTATCACAAACTTTACGCATATACATGCGTGCATCTTCTTTTCATTTTCTTGGTAATTACAACGGTGGTGCAATTTGGTATATATACATGTAGTAGGGTTGCAGAAAATGGAGGTGGAGGAGGCGAGGAGGAGGAGGGGATCAAGAAAAAGAAGATGGTAGTGACGTTGGCGATAGGGGCGATAATTATTGTGAAGATTCTATCAGAGGCCAACGCTGCTGATCTTCTTCATTTGTCTCTAGGAATTGGGATCAGTTTATTCTTCTTCTTTAGCTTCTTTGAGTTTTGAGATTGTTTCATGGCTTCCTTTATAAGGATCTTGATCTCTCCTAAAAAGAAAAATCTTGAACGAGGAGCACCTCACTATCCCTTGTTGGGCTCTCTCTCTCTCTCTCTCTCTCTCTCTCTCTCTCTCTCTCTCTCTCTCTCTCTCTTTCTCTCTCTCTCTCTCTTGTTTTTTTTTTTTGATAGAAATTGTATCAAAGAACAATCAACGGTTTCATTGTATTGGGGAGTATTATCAGTTTAACTGATGTACTCATATATGCTAAGTTCGTTTATTACCCTTTTAGCTCTAGCTCTCTCTCTCTCTCTCTCTAAATCTAGATATATTAGATGCCTAAATAGTTAATTTTGGGTTCAAATTTGGTCATTATGGTTTTGTCATCTGACTCTCAGATCACATTTAATTTAACTATCAAATAGTTTAAAAAATAATTTCTTCGCAAAAATCAAGTGTACAAGCTTCAATACCATGTTCTTAATTTTTAAAAGCTGCACTATCTTTGTTATCCAAATGGTTGTAATGATAGCTAAAAAACAAATTTATCATATTGTATGGTGAATATAATTAAATAAATCATGTCATGTGAATCTAAAAGAGGGATAATTAACATATATAAGAAAGACCAAAAAGAATTATGCAATTAACAAATAAATATGAAAATTGAATCCAGAACATCTTGAAACTATAAGAACGTACTTAGAACTAAGTCACTCAAATTAACTGCTCGTAAAATTTAAACCAATAACTTTTCAACAAAACTTGTATATTTTGAAAGAATTACAATTCTAACTTTACATCTAATGTGAAATATAATATCCTAGATGCATTTTATTTCACAGTACACATGCAAGAAAAACAAACAGATCCTAAAACGTAGAAGAAGAACTTAGCGTACATATGATTACGTTTGATTAATGCTGACTACTTATTGCCATGCATCAACTACCAAAATTAACATGCAAACACACGCGCGCTCGCGTGCGCGCTCACACACAAGAGAGAGAGATAAAGCGCTAGAGCTAAAAGGGTAATAAACGAACTTAGCATATATGAGTACATCAGTTAAACTAATAATACTCCCCAATACAATGAAACCGTTGATTGTTCTTTGATACAATTTCTATCAAAAAAAAAAAACAAGAGAGAGAGAGAGAGAAAGAGAGAGAGAGAGAGAGAGAGAGAGAGAGAGAGAGAGCGAGCCCAACAAGGGATAGTGAGGTGCTCCTCGTTCAAGATTTTTCTTTTTAGGAGAGATCAAGATCCTTATAAAGGAAGCCATGAAACAATCTCAAAACTCAAAGAAGCTAAAGAAGAAGAATAAACTGATCCCAATTCCTAGAGACAAATGAAGAAGATCAGCAGCGTTGGCCTCTGATAGAATCTTCACAATAATTATCGCCCCTATCGCCAACGTCACTACCATCTTCTTTTTCTTGATCCCCTTCTCCTCCTCGCCTCCTCCACCTCCATTTTCTGCAACCCTACTACATGTATATATACCAAATTGCACCACCGTTGTAATTACCAAGAAAATGAAAAGAAGATGCACGCATGTATATGCGTAAAGTTTGTGATAAGTAGTAAGAAAAAAAATGGGGGGGATTGATTAATTACGAAGAGTTCTCGACGGAGGAAGGAGGCCACAGCAGCAGCAAAAGTGGTTGCCACTGCGTTTCCTTCCCCGTGCCGTTATCTCACCTGGTGCTGTTGCGGGCCTCTCCCACAGGTGTCGATCTTGGAATAGCTTGTCGGGCGGGAAGGGCCTTTCCGACCAACTTGACAATGAGTGCTCCGCCGAGGAAGGCCAGCGCTCCAATGAGCCCCAACGTCGGCATCGGCGTAGTCTTCTTCTCCCGTTGCTGGTCTCTGTTGGGTGGGGATGCCATGATCAAGAATTAGCAAGAGACCTATATCCTTGGCTATTCCTTCATCGACTTATTCTTCTTACTCTCCTTATTTATAGCTAACCTGTCGACGGAGGGAGGAGGCCGCAGCAGCAGCAACGGTGGTCGCCACGGCGTCTCATTCCCCGTGTCATGATCGCTGGTGCTGTCGCCGCCACCGCAGGGCTCTTCTCTATCTTGTTGGACAGCGAGGGCCGCTTTGACCAACGTGCCGGAGAGCGCTCCGCCGAGGAAGACCAACGTTCTGATGAGTCCCGGCGTCGGCATCGGCGTAGGTGTCGGCGTAGGCCTTCTCTTCTTCCTTTGGCTCTTCCTATATATTCTCTCCCTTGGCTATTCCTATGTATTCTCTCTCCTTGGCAAGCTATTCCTCGATCGCCTTAATTATTCATCTCACTCGTATCCTTATTTATAGCTGAACCTCTGTACAGAAGCCCCGCCACGATGTTTTGTTGTTTGCTTTAAGATTCGTGCATTCTTTTATAGTTAATTATTGAGGGCACATGATCAGTTAGAGATACATAAACTCCTTATTTTTATTTTTCTTATAAAATTCTGTCTATCTCTTTTTTTGGATAAGATTTCAATCAGGCCCTCTTTGGCTTAGCTGCACCTATTTGTATTTTCTATGATTTAAAATTTTATACCTTGCTATTATGTAATTTCATGTTTTGTTTTATGATAATAATAATTTATTAGTTAAATACAATAGTAAAGTGTTGAACTTTACTAAAATGAAACTCGAAACTATAATACGACAAAGGGCAGATTTGATAGTTCAATACGATCGATTCCAGAAGTCATGTTTATGTGGTTTACAAATTGGTATAGTTGTTTGGTTTCTTCTGCTCATCCCATTTTAACATACGTAAAGAAATTATTAAAGCAAAATTTTTTCATAAATTACATAAATTGGTGTTGAATAATTGCCAAATCATCTCAAGAAAATAAAAGAAGTATATATGTAATTCAAATATATGATGATTAAATTAGAATTTTTAATTACTCTTTTAATTTTAGAATTTTTTTTTAATGGATAAGGTAAGTATAGGAGGTCAAAGTAGGGGAAATTGCCTATATAACCTTCTAAACTTTGAAAATATCTTATTTAACTCTACTTTTTTTTTATTTATTTCCAATATACCCCTCATATGTTCCTTCCTTATTCCAAAATACTCTTAATAGTTACCATCCGTTAAGTTAACTTAGGTTAAATATGTGTTAAACGTCTACTAGAGTTTAAAAAACAATCAAAATATCTCTTTTGCCCTTAACGTATGACAAATAAAAAATATTGGTGATGACAGAAGGATATTTTTTTGAAAATACTTTTTATAACCCTAACTTACGGGCAAATAAAAAAAAAGTGATGGTGGAAGGGTATATTTGAAAGGGCAAAATAATAATTTCATACAGATAACAATTATTACTAATAGTTCATTAACAGAATTTAACTCTATATGAGTATATTTGAAATAAATTGGAACGTAAAAAAGATATTTTCAATATTAACCTTCTAAGAATGATAAATCAGAAAGTTGAAAACTTTTCAAATGTGTATATAAGCAATTGCCTCTAATTATAACTAGTCCGCTGGCGAAGATGCATAAATATACAATTTTAAGGATTAAAAGTATTATATCAATTAATTAGAAACTTTGTTGGAAAATCCTTGATTTTCGTTGCTTGTAAAAATAAGTACGTCATTTCATTAATTTTATATTATATATTTAACCGACTAGGAAGCATTTTTCTTTTACTATTATATATAAATATGAAGAAATGGCCTAGTTTGAGCTTGGATATTAATTTCTATTTAATTCTATTTCTATATCTGCTGCCATTATAGTAGCAGATATTGATAACAAAGTTTTGGACATACAAAACAATCTAAATTTTCGCACACTTACTGATAAATTTTTTAAAATTTAAAAATTGTATATTTATCACTCAACTGATAGTATAGATTTACATTCCATCAATTTACAGCAATTAACATAAGCCAAATAGTTTCATTTACACTACAACAGAATTAGTTTATAGGAACACATGTTTGGGACATTTTTGTGTAAATGTCCTATTTATGCCAAAACTTAAAAGAAAATCTACTATTGCCTAAATATAAAGCCTAATCCAACCAAAAATAAAAGGTTACTCTACTCAACCCATCCCACCCAGCCTATTCGGCCTGATTACAAACAGAAAAGAAAAGAAAAAAATCGATTACCGCCTCCCCTTCTTCCCTCACTCAATCTACTGAAATTTTAGATGAAGAGCCCTTTCCTCTCCTCCGCCACCGCAGCCAACGAGGTAGAGTTTCGGCGGTTGCTAAATTCTTAAATAAGCGTCGATAAATTAGCAGCACTCTTTTTAGGCTATAGTGACACTCTTTAACTGTCACTATATACCTACCGACCCCACATATAACAAAACTTTTTAAAAGTGTCGGTAGTTTAGCCATGAGCACTTTTTTTGACCTGTACCTATATTTAAAAGTGTCGCTATACACCGTTTTTGTTGTAGTGATAACAATTAACATATGCTAAATAGTTTTTTTTTTTTTGAGAAAAAAAATAGTTAGCTACCTGTTTTATTCGTTAAGAGAAAATGAATTTAGCATCAGCGGTAAAGGCAGTTATAGAGCCTCCCTAAAATAAAAATAAAAGTAAAATAAAACAAAATACAAACACAAAAAAAAAAAAATTGCAACTCAAAGAAGCACCTCCCACGAGCTCAAACTTGACTTATATTCTGCAACAGGAAAGCCAAATTGCTAATTGTCTCGAAAGATCACATAAGCCAAATAGTTAGTGATAATAAAGAATGCACACTTGCTATATATTTAGGCTTCGATTGGAATTGCGGGGAGATTGCATTACATGTGGTGAAAAAGTACGATAAAAAATATTCTATTTGTTTCCGTACGTAATATTGCGTTCCGCATATCACGATGAGTTGGTTATGATATATTTTCTGCGGTTTCACCAGAGAACGCAGAAGTATATTTCTATATACTTTTACCCTAATTCCATTTTATCTAATAGCGTCAGATGAACCTCAATACTAAACTAAGTCTTAGATGTATATATCTTCTTGATTTCTAAAATCTCGATTGCTGATAAACATACTCTATCAGCTGTTAACAAGTAAATTCTTAATGAAGTTCGAATGAACAAGCAGCAATAAGATTCTTCTTGAAAGAAATACTTAGTTACCACTTTTTTATCCGAAAGATTGATATGATAGCTAGCTAAGAAACAACTACAAGTATCATGTGGGGAAAGTTAGGGCTAACGTCAGCATGGGGCATTCCTCCGCTCTCCCCCCCTGTTCTTCCTCCCATTCCGGTGGGTCCCAGCTCCCTCCCCCCCGGTCTAGCTCTGTTCGAACCCTGCTTCCACCCCTCCGTCCCAGTGGTGCTCATGCTCGTCCCCTTCTTCCTTTCCCCCCTTCTCGTTCTTCGAGAGGAGCAAGTGTTCGCCCTAACGTCTCTTTTAAAGCTGCCCTCTTGTTCCCCCATTCTCTACCTATTACTCCTACTTTAAATAGGCCTCTCACTCTCTCGAACCGTCCTCTACACTACTCGATCTTTCCCCTCCATCCTTCGAAATACATCCTCAACCCTTCGTTGAAGGGGCGTTGTTTTCGGTGCTTCGAAAGGGGCCATTTCGCTGTTCACTGCAGGGAGCCGCGTCGCTGCCTCTTCTGCATGCGATTTGGTCACTCTGCCAAGTCTTGTCACTTTCGAAGAGCCTCGATCGATCCTTCCATGGAGCCTCGCCTCGATTCTGCGAGACCCCTCTCCTCGGCAGCCTTTCTTCCCTCCAGGCCTCCTCAGAACGGGTTGCCACTCCTCTCTGACTGTGTGGCTTTGGTGGAAGCTGTTGGACAGCTTTCGGGCAGCCTTTCTGACATCTTACCTCGGGGCCTGGCTCATAGGTTTGGGGGCTCGCCCTCTGACTATAAGGTGGCTTCCTTTTGAGACCCTTCCTATGCTATCTTCTTCCTAAACTGGGTGGCGAGGGAATCAGCTATCGGCCGAAGTCCAATTCAGTTTGGTGGCTTTGTCTTTCGCTTCTAAACTACATGGATGGCCGATCTTATGTTGGAATGCTGAGGATGTCAAGGCGGCTATTAGTGGTTTTGGAGCTCTGTGGGATGTCGATCGGCTCAGTGATAAGTGTCTCAATGTCGCCTTCTTCAGAGCTAATATCTGTTGCAAGAACGTTGGTCTCATCCCCGAGGTCCTCAACCTTATGGTGGATGACAGACTTTTTCCTATTCCGATTGAGATTAAGTCCTGGGAGGATGCCAATCCTATTTTGCTTGGGGAAGATCTTGATTGGCGCCTGGGTCTGGATACAAGGGAGGCTCAAGAAGGCTTTCTTACACAAACAGGCTTCTCTTCGGTTCCACATGCTAGGCGCGAGCAGGAGAGGCCTCGAGTTTTAGGTCGCTTTCCCAGGGGAGCTGGTGGAGATGGACGTCCCCGAGTTTTTGGTCGTCCCCCCAGAGGAGCCGGCATCGATGGACGTCTCGGACAGGTTGGGCGCCACCGCTGCCGGAGAGTGTAGCGTACAGCTTCGTCTTCAACTTCAAATTTGAATCCTGTCGAGCGGCGAGTGGTCAATTCGTACGAAAAGCCTGGACCGAGCTGTTCGGTATGTGTCTGTCAGGAGGCTGTCACCTCTGGTCCTCTCGACTGTCTGTTGGAGGCCCCACCCGCTCCTGGGTTGCTAATCGGGCCTGGCCTGGTTTTGTCTAGCTCGAATCTGCAACCTGAAGTCTTAGGCGACCAGCCTCCTGTCGAGTCGGGCCTGCTTCCTCCTGAGTTGCGGCAACCCGGGCCCATTGGCAAGATGGCTTGTCCCTCTTTAGTCGGGCCTCTTCTTGTGCTGGGGCAGCCCGGGCCCATTGGTGAGATTGCCGCCCCCCCCTCTTGCTGGGCCTCCTCATATGCTGGGGCAGCCCGGGCCTTTGGCTCATAGGGCCAGCCCCCTTCAGTCGGGCCCCCTTTTATCATCTTCTTTCTTCCTTCTGACTTGAAGACTTTTAGCGCTACCTCGGCACTTGATGTTTGCGCTCAATTACCTCTTAAATCTTACTGCTTAGATTGTTCGGCGCCTGGGAAACTCTTCTCTTATCGTCGTAGCTTGCGCCTTGCTACAAAAAACAAGGGTGTTCATAAATCCTCCTTACTGAAAGCTAAAGAACTCATGTGCCGGAAACTCAAATTGGCAAGGCTAGCTTCCAAACTGGCTAGACCGACCGCTTCCTCCTCTCTGGCGGCTTCTACATCGTCGAGTTGCCATCAGTCGACTCTTCCTTTGTTTCCTGGAGCTCGCGCTTCTCCCAAGGCTGCGGACCTCAACCATGCTCACCCTCTATCTCAGGAGGAGATTCAACACATCAAAATCTCTTGCTGTATTCTCGATGACGGAGCTGACTCTATAGCGGCGAAGGAATGTACGGCGAACACTGTTGCGGATGTTGCAGATGGTGACAAGGGGGGCCTTTTGTAGACCTCTTCTGCTGATTGTTAGGGAGGTTTCCTGCTATTTTCAATGGTCAGAAATAAAGTTTTTCGCTTTCTTTTCTGGAATGTAAGGGGTCTCAATGACCTAGCCAAGTATGTAGTTGTTAAATCTGTTATTCAAAATAGCAAATGCTGTGTGGTTTGTCTTCAGGAAACAAAATTATCGTTTACTGGTCTGGCCAAGTTTCATTCCTTATGTGGGTTTCATATCAAAGATTTTAGAACATTAGATGTTGAGGGGTCAAGAGGGGGATTACTTACTGCCTGGAACATTAACCTTTTCGATTGTGTAGATGAATGGATGGGCACCTACTCACTCAACCTGCTGCTCAAAAGAAAGGTGGATGGGAGAAATTCTTGATCTCTAACATTTACGGCCCCACTGGCGCCAACCTCAAAGTGGATTTCTTTCTTGAACTTCGATCCATCAGTGTGCGCCCTTCCAATTTGTGGATGGCCTTAGGCGATTTCAATGTTTTGCTCTCGGCGAATTTTGCGCTTCAGAGAGGTTGTTACTGAGCTGGGCCTTATCGATTTGCCAATTTGGAATTGCAAATTCACTTGGTCTAACGGGCGACGCAATCCTACTCTTGAACGCCTTGACTGGGCTTTCATCTCGCAAGGGTGGCAATCTATATTTCCTAGATCTACTCTGAGGGCTCTTCCTAGACCAAGGTCCGACCACACACCTCTTCTTCTTACTGCTTTCTTTTTTGTGCCGTCGTTGTTTCTGTTCAGGTTCGAATCCTATTGGCTCCATTATCCTTCCCTGAACGAGGTGGTCTCTAAACTTTTGGAACTTGATTGTGTCGGACCCCGAGACGCGCACAGGCTTCTACTCAAAAATTAAGAAGGTTACAGAAGCAATTAAGTCCTGGAGTGCTGGCCTTTCTTCGTCCGTCAAGAAGCAGGCCAACCTCTGCCTTGCTTGGATTGAGTGGCTTAACAAGGCTGAAGAATGCAGATCACTCACGGACTTAGAGCTCGCGATCAGACCTAAACTAAAGGAAATATACGACGAGCTTTGTCTTCAAGAGAAGTTGGAATGGAGACAAAGATCCCATGTACAGTGGCTGAAAAAGGGTGATGCAAATATGAAATTCTTCCACGCCAATGCCACCTGTCGCAACAGTCTGAATCATATTTCTCGTATCTCCGACGGTACTTCCATTTTTTCTTCTCCTGAATCTATTGCTAGCCATCTTTACAATTTCTTCCGCAACCAACTCGGGTTTGAGCAAGCTTGTAGGCATATCATCTCCCTCCCTCTGATTTATGATAGTGCTAATAGTGTTCAACTTAACCTCGAGTTCCCTTCTCGGAGGAAAAGGTGAAACGGGCTGTCTTTGCCAGCGCTCCGGACAAAGCTCCGGGGCCTGATGGCTTTCCAACGATGTTCTTTCAGCGTTATTGGAGTTTGATCAAGGCTGATGTCATGAAGGTCTTCGATGACTTTTATAATGGGATGGGCAATCTTGAGGGGATAAATGATAGCTGGATATGTCTTACACCCAAGAAACCTGGAGCGGCTTTGGCGAGTGACTACCGACTAATTAGTTTGGTGAACAGTTTGGCCAAGTTCACCTCCAAAGTTCTGGCATCTAGACTTCAAAGGCAATTGGATCTTCTTATTAATCCTTACCAAGCAGCGTTCATTCATGGTCGTCACATCTTGGACAACTTTTTTGCGCCTCACATCCTAACTCACCACCTACACTCATCTAAGCTCCCAGCAGCTTTGTTGAAGCTCAACTTCGAACGAGCTTTCGACAGCATCAACTAGAATTTCCTTATTAATCTGTTTAAAGCTAGAGAGTTTGGAAACCGTTGGATTAATTGAATTTCCTCTCTTCTTCAATCATCATCCATGGTTGTGCTTCTCAACGACGTTCCAGGGAGGTCCTTCTCATGCAAACGTGGACTGCGCCAGGGGGATCCCTTGTCTCCTCTCTTGTTTAATCTTCGTGTCGATGTGCTCTTTCGAATGTTACATTTAGCTTTTAACTCGAACTTCTTACCGTCAGTTGGAATAGGTAATTGCAAGTTACACATTCTTCAATTTGCAGATGACATGCTTCTTTTCTTCGACGGATCACGTCGATCGACTGCTATCATCAAGATTATTCTCGATGCCTTCTCGGAAAACTCGGGACTCAAAATCAATTTCAACAAAAGCTCTATTATTCCTATCAATCTTGATAGCTCTCAATCTTCCTCCTTGGCTTTGCAGGTGTTTCCATTCACATACTTGGGGCTGCCGCTCTCGCCCAGACCGCTGTGCAAAGCTGATTACCTGCCTTTAATTGAGAGAGTGGACAACCTGCTTGCAGGATGGAAAGGTTCTTTGCTATCAAGGGGTGGCTGACTTGGCCTTCTCAACTCTGTCCTCACTAGCATTCCTACCTACTTCTGCTCAGCGTTTCAGCTCCCGATCTGGGTCACAAAGGCCATCGATAAAATACGCAGAGGATTCTTTTGGAGAGGAGCGAAGATTGTCAACGGGTTTCATTGTTTAGTAAGATAGGAGCACGTGTGTCGCTCGAAGCTACTAGATGGACTTGGTATCCGAAGCCTTCGCCATATGAACTCAGCCATCCTCATGAAGGGGCTTTGGAAAGTCTTCAACCATGCAACTCTCCCCTGGGTCCAGCTTCTCTTAGAGAAACACTACAAGCATCGTCCAGCTCGTCTAATCCACGCCAAACCTGCTGGTTGCTCTCCTATTTGGAAAGCGATGCTTGCCACTGTGGCTCCTTTTTTTACTTCGGTTAACTTCTCTCTTGGCAACGGCAAGGTCACATCTATGTGGAACTCCAGATGGAGCGGGGACCTATCTCTATGTAAGCTTTTTCCTAACCTGTCTGCTTTATCGCCGCAAAAGCACATCTCTGTCAGTTCCTGGTTTCGATGCTTTGCCACTCGCAATATGCTGGGATTCAGGCCACCCCTCAGCTTGGTGGAGCAGGATGAAATCCTTGGCCTCGCGGAGTTAGTATCCAGCAACCCATTAAATCCTGATATTGACGCTCCGTCATCTGGCGGTGGGAGTCAAGTGGTCGCTTCTCGACGCGGAGTTCCTACGCTTTCCTAACCTGCAGCGGAGTGGTCGGTAGCAAGTTACCACAGCTTTGGAAAATCAAGGCTCTTCTTAGGATCAAAATCTTCATGTGGTTAGCAGCGAGGAATAGGATTTTGACAGCCGAGATATTAACGCAACGCGGATGGCAGGGTCCTTCTATATGTGTGTTGTGCTATAATAATGAGAAAAATCTAGAACATCTCCTGTTTCGATGCACTTATGTAAGAGCCCTGTGGAGATTGCTATTTCACTGTAAACTAACCATTGCTGCATTGCTGGTAACGACTGAAAGGGATGCTGCCACTAGATGGACTCGCTGCAGAGGGTCGCTGTCGAGACAATCAAAAACTTCGTTCGACCTTTGCTTCGTGGCAGTGTGCTGGGAAATATGGAAAGAGAGGAACTCGAGAATCTTTACCGCCAAATGCTCTACGTTCGAAGATTTGGGAAAGACTATTACTAACTTAGTTAAGTTCTGGATGTCAGTTTGGAAGAGCTAAGAGAGCTCGTTGGGCTTTTGTAGCAATTCTTGTGTTTCTATTTTCCTCCTTATACCTTGTGCACTGACCTCTTGTATTGCAGTGCTAAGAGAGCTCGTTGGGCTTTTGTAGCAATTCTTGTGTTTCTATTTTCCTCCTTATACCTTGTGCACTGACCTCTTGTATTGCAGTGCAAGGATCTTCTCTCCCCCTGTACTTCCTTTCAAATAGGGTATACGTACCCCTGTTTAATCAAAAAAAAAAGTATCATGTGGGGAAGAAAATTAAAAGAACTATTTTGGTGAATCTGTAAGGGAGATAAACATGAGGGAGGCCAAAAAGAAATTTATGTGATTAAAAATGTGACTAAAAAATAGATATATTTTTTTAGAGAGAAAGATGACATGCTACCTGCTTTATTCATTTTTCTAAAAAAATTAAATTTGGGTTGAAAATGTGAAACAAGAAGAGTTTAAATTTATAACCATGAGTATCAATTACATATCAAGCTTTTTATTGCTTGTGCTAGAAACAGCTAGTAAATGAATGTAAAAGTAAAATCTAAGAACCTCTTGAAACTACTAGGACTTAGATCCGACTCAAATTAATAACAAGTTGTCCAAAATTTTAAACTAACAAATAAAAAAAACTCTTTTAATATATATAAGGATTAGATTCATTAGAATTCTAACTTTACGTTTAATATGAAAATAATATCCTAGATGCACTTTATTTAACCATATTGCACCCTACAAGAAAGAAAAGTAGCTCCACAAGATGCAGAAGAACACAAATAGGTGGCAGCAAAAGAACTTTAAGCATATATGAATCGTTGGATTAATACTAATTAACTATTTATTTAAACCATGGAATGTTCTTTGATACAATTTCTACCTAAAATAGAACACACACGCACACGCACACACACACAAACACGCAGAGAGAGAGAGAGAGAGAGAGAGAGAGAGAGAGAGAGAGCAAAGAGCAACGAGCAAAGAAAGAATATATGTAGATACTTAAGGCCAATTGAAATCCAATCAAGATTATATAATTTTTATGATTAAGACTCTTTTCTATTGTCTATTATGACTAGGGCCGGCAAATGAGCAAGTCGGCTCGAGTTCGGCTCGATATTTGGCTCGCTCGAACTTGACTCGAAATTAAATGAGCTAAGTTTGAACAAAAAGAAAAAAGCTCAAAATTCATTTCAAGCCGATCTTGAGTATTACTCAGCTCGCTCGAATTAGGCTCAAAAGCTGGAATATATATATATATATATATATATATATATATAGAGAGAGAGAGAGAGAGAGAGAGAGAGAGAGAGAGAGTAGAGCTATATATTATGCTATCGGAAGTATAGAGGATTTGGTGTTTTCGACTTTTTGGCACTTAAATTAGTTCTTTTAATCATTTTTAACCTTTGGATTAATATTATTAGCCTACGAGGACCACTCAACCCTAAGAATATTACTCAACCTCAAGGGAGACCGTACGTAATTATTCCAATCGTACAATTTTTGATCCAATGGTTAAAAATTTGAAAGCATCAAATTTTATATACTTCCGATAGTATAGTAGGTCTTCATATATAAATTTGGATTAAGTACATCAAAAATATGAACTTTGGCGATTTGTAAACAATTATGTAAATTTTAAAATTTTATATCTTCCACTCACTCTTTTAATTTTTTGTGATTAATTAGTTAGATTTATATTCTATTAGTATTTTGCAATTGACATTAGAAAACAAAAAGAAGGACGAAGTAATGCTATCTATTTAAATAATCTTCTTGATTTCAAATGTCACACTTGAGAATAAAAATATTGGCAAGCAGTTATTACGTTTAATTTTTAGCTATCAAATTAAGTAATGTTTAAAAGTATTTTCTTCGTGAAGATAAAATGAACAAGCTTCAATATAATATTGTTTTTAGAAACAGTACTCATATATTACTTTATTATCAATAGATTGATTTGATGGCCAAGAAATAGCTAATCGTGTTGAGTAGTGAGGACAATTAAATGATCAGTGTCACTTGAATCTACAAGAGAGATAACATCAGGAAAATAAAAAAATAAACAATACAAGTAAATAATAATGAACAAGAAAATTGAATTCAAAACCACTTGAAACTATGGAGACTTAGAACCAACTCAAACAGCATGTAATCCAAAATTTTAGACAAAGAAACAAAGAAACTCTTATATATATTATGTAAGGAATAAGAGAGAGAGAGAGAGAGAGAGAGAGAGAGAGAGAGAGAGAGAGAGAGAGCTGAACAGATCCTCCAGCTATAGAAGAACACAAAAAGAGCAACAAAAGAACTTGGTTTTCATCAATTCAATTGCTACTATATATGAATACATCAATCGAATTGATACTAGCTAACTACTTTATTGCCATGAAAACCTTTGAATGTTCTTTCATACAATTTCTACCCAAAAAAAAATCAAGAAAGATTTTGAGAGAGAGAGAGAGAGAGAGAGAGAGAGAGAGAGAGAGAGCCCGGCAAGGAACAATGGGGCGCTCCTATTTCCAAGTTTTTTCCTCTTTAGGGAGTGATCAAGATCCTTAATAGAAGACATGAAACTATCTCAAACCTCGAAAGATGCAAATCCAAACGCATAAAATGATCCCGATACATAGAGACAATTCAAGAAGAGCAGTAATGTTGGTCTCTGATCCAATCTGCAACATCATCATCACCGTTATAATCATCTGCATCGCGAACATCACCATCAGAATCATCATGTTCTTCCTCCCCTCCCCTCGTCCTCCACCTCCTCCGCGGGCATCTTCTAAATCTCTCAAACCCTCACTACAAGTACACCGAATTGCACCGCGCACCAATGTTAATTTCCAGGAAAAAAGAAGAATCATATATATATACACGTAAAGCTTATGATTAATTAGCACTAAGATAAGAAACGCAGGGGATTGTTTAATTACTCGGGGTTCTGTCTCTCGGCGGCATGGGGAGGAGGAGCCGGCCGCAGCGGTGGTCGCTGCTGCGTCTCATTCCTCGTGCCGTTATCGCCGGTGCCGTCGCCATGGGGCTCTTCTCTAGCGTGTCGGGCGTTGAGGGCCGCACCGACAAACGCAATGGCCAGGGCTCCGCCGAGGAGGACCAAAGCTCCGATGAACCCCGGCTCCGGCGTTGGCGTCATCTTATTCCTGTTGTTGACCTTTGCCGATCAAGAAATTAGCAAGAGCTCTATATATTCTCTCCCTTGGCTATTCCTATTCTCAGATCCTTGGCTATTCCTCGATCGATCCACTTATTCTTCTTACTCCTACATATCCTTATTTATAGCTATTACTGCGTTATTAGTCTTATGTGGGAGTTGGCGCCAAGTTGACTGGAGGAAAAATCTCGGTTTTTTTTATTTAAAATTCGTGTGCATTTTATTTAAGTTATTAATTATCGACTTATTCCATAGAAGTAGGCACATCAGTTTAAGCTCTTTATTTTTACTTTTCTCACTAAAATTCTGTTTTTTTTTTTCAATTTAGATAGTACCCCTTTGGTTTTGCAGCACTTATTTGTATTTTTTGTGATTTTAAAAGTTTTTTTTTTTTTTTTTTTTTTTTTTTTTTTTAGAGAGTAGGATAGCACTTTTCACCCGCTTCATTATTTTATTTAGAAATAAAAGAATCACTAGGTTACAACTTAAGTCTGGTAACGACCACCAAGCCTCTTTGCACTTGCTCTAGGACGGTCGATGTAATTTAAAAAGTTGGTAAATTTTACTTTCTATGTGATTTTGCATTTATTTTGATATAAAAAACTCGTTTGGTCATCGGCTCAGTTTGAGCATTGATTCTTACAAGTGGCATTTATGTGGTTTGCAATTAGTAGCACGTTTTGTTTCTTTCTGCCTTATTGACAGTGAAATTTTTATACAACGAATAGCCGGAGCGGAACACATCTCCAAATTTTTCAAAATAATAATTAAATAAATCAAATAATAAAATAGATAATATATAATATATAATAGAGAGAGAGAGAGTTGGACTTGCTACTAATTAGTAGCAAATCTTATATTGGCTATCTAGTTTTTTTAAGCGCTTTGGATCAACTCTTTTCATTATTTCTAACCATTGGATTAAATACTATAACCCAGTGGGGACCACTCAACCCTAGGGGGACCACTCAACTCTAACCGACTAATATCATCCTGACCCTACAATTTTTCATCCAAGGGTTAAAAACTTGATAGCAAAAGAACGTTTTACTATTAATAGTATTCCAGTCTAATTATATATATATATATATAAAATTCAATATTGATGATTAAATTAATTTTTTTAATTATATTTTAAGTTTTAGATTTTTGAAGAATAAGATAATTATAGGAGAACAAAACAGGAAATTTTTTTTTACAAAAATAAAAAACATTCAGAGATAAGATAATCAATTATAGGAGTCCAAAACAAGGGAAAACGAGAATACATTTTCCCATCTTTTTCTTATTCTTAAACCAAGCACTCCTATATATTCTTATTTATAGGTAGTTATATTAGGTAGTTAATATAGTGATTACGTACCTACTCATTATTGTTGAGTGGACTAGGCCTACCACGTCAGCAATACGTGCATGAAAGTGGTGTTAGTTGCGAGATAATGGGGGTCCACCTCCAGATTTAACCTTTTTTGGAGTGCATTGATTTTCTGGTAATTAGTTGAGACAGTTATAGTCAATTAGTTTGCATCGGTCCAAGCCAATTAACCATCATTAAAAGGCATTTTTCAATTTAACCATATAGTGTATAGAATAGAATGAGAAAAAACTACGTTTAATAATCTAATAAAAAAATAAAATATATTAACACTTTGTGCATCTCCAAGTTGCAATATAGTTAAGAATTTTTCGCTTGAACATTGTATTTTTTTTTTTTCTTACTTAGCCTACCATCAAACATCTCTTTGGACTATGGGTGTCAACGAGTCAAACACGAGCGAGCTTGGTCGGCTCGTGTTCGGCTCATTTCATAAATTAGTCGAACACGAGCTAGCTCATTAAAGTATCAAGCAAAAAATTTGGCTCGTGTTTGGCTTATTTATTAATGAACCGATCGAGCACGAGCCGAATACGCGCTGTATTATGAATAAAAAATTAAAAAGATTAAAATGAATATATATAGAAAATAAATTAAGAAGATCTTATCCGTTATACTTTGATCTAATTGTTGAAATTTTACATAAAAATAAATTATTTTATAATTGAGTTGTGCTTTATATTTAAGTTGGGTTAAAACTTAAATAATAAAAATTTATATTATATACATATATAATTATTTATCTATAAATATACATATAAAATATATGTATTCGAACTATTGTCGAGCCGAATATGAACGAGCTGACCCTATCTCGTGCTTAGCTCATTTATTAAATGAGATAAAAATTTCAGCTCGTGCTCAGGTCGTTTACTAAACGAGCGATTCGAACTTGGGCTCATTTTAAGCCGAGGATGAACCGGCTCGTGAAAATCGAGCTGGATTACCACCCCTACTTTGAACTACCATAAAGATGAAGAAATGACCTAGTTTGATCTAGAATATATAATTATACTTAACTGTTGAATCCCACTTCTACATCTGTTGCTATCTGAGCCGTGTTATCGACAATAAAATTTTAACAAATGTAAATTTTGGGTTGAATACAGTAGAATAATTTGAATTTTTGTCCATGTACAAATATTATCTAAACTTAAAAATTTTCTCATTCGAACTTTCAATTTTTTACAATTAATCGTACTAGATTTACATTCCATCAATTACAGCCTAGCATAAGCCATATAGTTAGAAGGTAACAATAAAGGATCGATACATCGTAAACATATGGATGAATGTTTGTGATTGCAAAAAGTTCTTGTGGATAAAAATATTGAATGTGGAATCACATTTAAAAGCAGTACCAACTATGTTATGTATCCAAATTATTAATTTGATAGTTAAGAAACAAATTATCATATTGTGTGGTGAAGATAACTAAAAGAACCATGTCTTGTGAATCTACAAGAGAGGTAATTAAGAGGTAATTAACATAAGAGCGACCGAAAAAAATTATGCGATTAAATAATAAATGTGAAAATTGAATGTAAAACCTCAAGAAAGGACAAGAACTTAGAATCAACTCAAATTAACAGCAAGTTATATAAAAGTTTAAACCAATAACTTCTTAAAAAATCTCTTATATTATAAAAGAATTAGAATTCTAATTTGACATTTAATAAGAAATACAATCTCCTATATATGCACTTTATTTAGTAGTACACATGCAAGAAGGACAAACAAGTCCTAAAGCGTAGAAGCAAAAGAATTTAGCGTTCGTATGATCACGTTGGATTAATACTGCTAACTACTTAATTTCCATGCATTAAATTAACCTTAGAATGCTCTTCAGTACACTTTCTACCAAAATTAACATGCAAACACCCACCCACACACACACACACACACACACACACACACACACACAGAGAGAGAGAGAGAGAGAGAGAGAGAGAGAGAGAGAGAGAGAGCGAGAGAGAGAGAACAAAGAGAGTAACAAACGCAACTTAGCAAACATGAGTACATCAATTAGACTGATACTACCTAATTGCAATGAAACATTTGATTGTCCTTTGATACAATTTCCACCACAAAAAAGAAAGCCAGAGAGAGAGAGAGAGAGAGAGAGAGAGAGCGCGCGCCCAGTAAGGAATAATGAGGCGCTCTTGTTCAAGTTTTTTCCTCTTGCGGGAGATCAAGATCCTTAAGAAACTATCTCAAAATTCGACAGATCCTAAAGAAAAAGTATAAAATGATACCAAAAGTTAGAAACAAATTAAGAAGAGCAGTAATGTTGGTCTCTGATCCAATCTTGAACATCATCATCACTGTAATCATCACCCGTATCGCCAACATCACAATCAGAATCATCATGTTCTTCCTGGCCTCCTCTCCTCCTCCACCTCCTTCACCTCCTTCTTCAACACGGGCTTCTTCTAAATCTCTCAAACCCCCACTACAAGTACACCGAATTAATTGCACCATGCACCAATGTTAATTACCAATATAAAAGAGGACTCACATAAGTACCTAAAGTTTATGATTAATTAGTACTAAGAAGAAAAGAAACGCAGGGATTGATTAATTACGAAGGGTTCTCTCTCGAGAAGGAGGGGGGAGGAGTAGGCGGCCGCAGTGGTGGTCGCCTCTGCGTCTCATTCCTTGTGCCGTTATCGCCGGTGCTGTTGCCGCCGCCGCCGCCGCGGAGCTCTTCTCTAGCTTGTCGGGCATTGACGAACGGCGCGACCAACGCAATGGCCAGCGCACCGCTGAGGAAGGCCAACACTCCGATGAGCCCCGCCGTCGGCATTGGCATCTTCTTCTCCTGTTGTTGATCAAGAACTATTCTCTCCCTTGGCTATTCCGATTCTCTGATCCTTGGCTATTCCTCGCTCAATCGACTTATTCTTCTTACTCCTATATATCCTTATTTATAGCTATAGCTGCGCGTTTCTTCATATGTGGGAGTTGGCGCCAAAGTTAGTTGGAGCAAAAATCTGTATGGAAGATCTATTGTTGCTTGCTTTAACATTCGTGCATTTTAATTTAAATATCGATTTGATTAAATCGAAATAGCACATCAGTTTGAGATACATAACCTCCTTATTTTTACTTTTCTTATTAATTATTTTTTTAATTAGGATAATACTTCAATCATACCCCGCCCCTTTTAGTTTAGGGGCATTTATTTATATACTTTTTTCTGGTTTAAAAAATTGGAGTTTACTTTTTTTGTAATTTTAGTTTTATTTTAATACAAAGTAGCATTTGTTAGCTCCGTGCGATCGATTCTAGAAGCTGCATTTATGCGATTTGCAAGTTGGCAGCCGCTTTGTTTTCTTTTCTTAAAGAAGTTATTACAGTAAAATACTTAGGGAAGAACATTGGCGCGCGCGGAACACTCACCAAATCATCTCAAGAAAATGAAAAATAAGTATATACATAATTCAAATATTTAATGATTAAATTAAAATTTTTAATTATATTTTTAATTTCAGATTTTTTTAGGTATAAGGTAATTATAGGAGACCAAAAGAGGAATTATTTTTCAAAATTAAAAACAATCAGGGATAAAATAATCATACGAGGCCAGAACAAGGGAAAAAGAAAATACATATATCAACAATAAAACACACATTTCATGGGAATCTGTTCACATTTTTAAGTTATTCTACATGATGGCCTCAATTGTCTCCTCTTGCTCACTGTTAAGAAGTCTCTTATTATTCCTCATAGTTATTTCGCGCCTTATTCTTATTCTTAATCTATGTACCCCTATATATTTTGGAAAATGCTTCTTGTATATGTTGGTGTAAAATCCAAAATCTCCAAATCTCATTTAGTTTTATAATTATTCTCATTTATTGTCTTTTATTATGTTAATTAATTGGATGGATTAAATTTAATTTATTCCTCCTTTATTTCACGTTAAAGCATGAATTAAATGGAATTAATTATTGGAGTAGAATGTTGGGTATCCAATGTTCTATTCACACCCTTTTATATAGTACTCTTTCTATTGTTCATGATATGAACTTTGCAAAGAGAAATATTAGAGGACATATATTTTTCTATCTATTATTTTTATCTATTTGGCTTTGATCATTTTATCATCGGGTGTTGAAAGAGTCTTCGTCAACCTCCCTCACGATCGTGCTCGCAGTAGGAGGAATTCCGGTCGTACCTTGGGGCGGTGTTTCCGGTTAATCCCGCACGTAAGGACGGGAATACGCCTTAGGGCAGTGCCTCGCACGTTTCCGGATCAATTAAATATTTATTTGGATTTGCGTTTATCTGTAAGTTTGTATTTATTTATTTTCATAATAATATTTAGTTAGATTTAAATCACAATTAGATTTTCGTTGCGGTATTTGTTCTAACAGTATACCCAAAAAAGGGTGTAGCGTTGCTCCTATATTTTTATGGGAAAACTTTGTGGTTTAGCGCTTTAGTACTATGTGCTTTTATTTTTCTTTTTCCATCAGTATTTCCGTTGACTCTCAGTTAAAACATATAAAAAAAACTTTAGATACCCCCTGAGGTTTATTGAAGATTTAATTTAATACCATGTGGTTTATGAAATTTTTATTTTAGTATCCTGTGGTAGGGGTGGCAATCCAGCTCACTGTTCGCGAGCTTGCTCGTGTTCGGATTGAAATGAGCTCGAGATTGAATCGGAGCTCGAGATCGAATCGCTTGTTTAGTAAATGAGCCGAACGCGAGCTGAATTTTTCAGCTCGTTTAATAAACGAGTCGAACACAAGCTGGGATCGGGTGACATTAGAGGTCCGAGTCGGGACGAGCCGTGAGGCACGTATCTAGCGAGAGTAGGCTTCCCCGGCCGGATTACTATTGGTTTAGTCTTATCCCTTTTATTTGAATAATAGATTGAATAATTGCGGTTCAGTTTAACGTTATTTAACTTAATTTAACTTTATTCCTTTCATGATACGGCTTTCAATATGAACAGAGTTGTGATTTTAATATGGATTTGCAAAAATAATTTTCTACTCCCCTTGGTAGCTTACTTTTAAAAGAAAAAGTTTTTGTGTGAAAAGTAATTTTAAAAAGGATTTTTACTTTTGTAATTTTAGTATTTTGAAATGAGTTTCTGGGTGGGAAATGATTCTAAATGATAAATGTGGATTTATGAATGTAATTCGTGATTATGTGATGTGGTGAATGTATTCATGGTTGGTAAATAACTTGTGGTTGTAACTTGTACTTGTGCGACGCCGTGTACATACAGGAGAGATTTTGTTCGCGTAAACAGTGGATTCCTTCTACTTGTGGTGGGTTTGTCATTCCCTATGGTCAAGGTTTCAAAAAAAAAAAAAGCACTTCCGCTATTCTTCTTAGCCAAAAAAGGACCTCGGGACGTGACAACGTGTTTTTGATACATGGAAGGGGGTGTTTCGTTTTTTAGAATATAATTGGTATGATCAAAGTATTATGATTTTTTGGTCAAGTGGGAGATTTTGACTGTATAATTTAGTTGGTACCTAATAAAGTCTTGTATCACCTATATGGTAATGAATATTTCACCAGACCAAATAGGAAAATGTTAGATGTGGCCCATGTGATTTATTCGATACAGTCGGTCTATATGGTAGATCAAACAGTTAGGATGTATCTGGACACGTTTTTGATGGACGGACATGATTTAACATACTTACATCAAGTTATATATAAATATGTATCATACGGAAGTCCCGGTCTATCTCTAATCCTAATTCCTGTGATGACTCTATTTCCGGAGATAAGGGAATTAGAGTTGAAATGTTCCACTCTTTTGCAGATCGTGAACGATGACGAATCAAGAAAAAGAATCGTCGTCTACAATTCAGGTATATAAATCGAAATTATAACAGAAGATACGATCTTAATTTTTTATAAAGTTTAACATTAAGTAGTGAGTCATTTCTGATACTCCTATTATGGATATTGTCATCGATAATAAAATTTGTGACCAATGGAAAATGTATACATAAAAAGAAAAGAACTTTGGCCCATTTGTAGATAATTGTATAAATTTTAAAAAGTTTATATTTACTGCTCATTCTTTTAATTTTTTGTAATTAATTGGTTAGATTTTTATTCCGTTAATTCAGCGCAATTAACATGAGCCAAATAGTTAGAAAACAAAAAGGGAAGGACCAATGCTAGCTAGCTATTTAGGTAACTCTTCTTGATTACAAAAGTCACACTTGAGGATAAAAATATTGGCTAACAGTTATTATATTTAATTTTTAGCAATAATATTAATGTTTAAAAGTAATTTCTTTATGAAGATAAAATGAACAAGCTCCAATAATAATATTATTTTTAATAGTAGGACTCAGTTTTCACTTTTTTAATCAACAGATTGATTGGGTGACTTGGAAACAACTAATGATGTTATGTGGCGAGGACAATTAAATGAATCATGCCCACTTGAATCTAGAAAGAGAGATAACATAAGAAAAAAGTAAAGCAGTAGAAGAACACAAAAGGAGCAACAAAAGATCTTGGTTCACCAATTGAATTGATACTATATGTGAGTACATCAATCAAATTGATCCTAACTAAATTGCCATGAAACCTGTGAATGATCTTGATACAATCTCTACCCAAAAAAATCAAGAGAGATTTTGAGAGAGAGAGAGAGAGAGAGAGAGAGAGCGTGCCCAATAAGGAATAATGGGGTGCTCACCATTCAAGTTCTTCCTTTTAGGGGGAATCAAGATCCTTAACAGAAGCCATGAAACAATCTCAAAAGTCACAAGATCCTAAAGACGTAGAATAAAATGAACCCAACACTTAGAGACAATTCAAGAAGAGTAGAAATGTTAGTCTCTGATCCAATCCGCAACATCATCATCACCATTATAATCACCTGCATCGCCAACATCACCATCAGATCCATCATGTGCTTCGTCCCCTCCTCTCCTCCTCCACCTCCATTTTCTCTTCCTCCTTCAAAACGAGCATCTTCTAAATCTCTCAAACCTCCACTACAAGCACACCGAATTGCACCATGCACCAATGTTAATTACCAGGAAAAAAGAGGACTCATATATGAACGTAAAGTTTACGATTAATGAGTACTAAGAAAAGAAACGCAGGAGATTGATTAATTACAAAGGGTTCTCTCTCTCGACGGTGTGGGGAGGAGGAGCCGGCTGCAGCGGTGGTCGCCGCTGCGTCTCATTCCTCGTGCTGTTGTCGCCGGTGCTGTCGCTGCTGCCGCCGCTGGGGGGCTCTTCTCTAGCTTGTCGGGCGTTGAGGGCCGCTCCGACAAACGCGACGGCCAGCACTCCGCCGAGGAAGACCAGCGCTCTGATGAGCCCCGGCGTTGGTGTCGGCATCTTGTTCTCCGATCCTGTTGTTGATCTCTGTTGATCAAGAACTATTCTCTCCCTCGGCTATACCTACCTATATACTCTCTCCCTTGGCTATTCCTCGATCGATCAACTTATTCTTCTTACTCATATCCTTATTTATAGCTTTAATTAAGGAGTTGGCGCCGAGTTAATTAACTGGAGGGAAAATATGTATAGAAGCCTCCCCACAATCTATCGTTGCTTTAAAATTCGTGAATTTTATGTTAATTATCGATTTATTAAATCGCAGTAGGAACATCAGTTTGATATATATATATATTATATATTATATATATATATATATATTATTAATATATAAATATATTAGTATATATCTATATATCTCCTTAAATATTTTTCACTTTTCTTTCTAAACTTCTATTTTTTTCAATTTGGATAAAACATTATATCAGACTCCTCTGGTTTTAGCAGCATGCACTTTATTTGTATTCTTTATGATTTAAAAAGTTGTATTTTAATTTTACGTGATTTCAATTTTATTTTAGAAAAAACTTCAAATATCACCACTATAGTTTCGTATTTTTTCACTTTAGTACCCTGTGGTTTAAAGTGTATCAATTTAATACCCCGTGGTTTCACACTTTCTCACTTTAGTATCCTATAGTTTAAAGTGCATCAGTTTAGTACTCTCTGGTTTCATTTTTCTCTTTTCACCGGCTCTTCTATTAATATTTCATTAAATTATATACAAAAAACTCCAGATACCCTACCTAGATTTATCGAATATTCACTTTTAGTACCTTTTAGTTTTAACTTTGTCACTGATTTTTTTTTCCTCCGTTAATATTTTGTTAAATTATATACAAAAATATTCAGATACACTTTCTAGGTTTATCGAATATTCACTTTAGTACCCTTTAGTTTTAACTTTGTCACTGATTTAACCAATTTTTTTTTTTAAATGGATAATAAAAAGAGAAAAAAGAAACCACAGAGTACTAACTTGATACACTTTAAACCACGGGGTATTAAAGTGAAAAAGTGCAAAAGCCACATGGCTAATTTGATACACTTTAAAGCACATGATACTAAAGTGAAAAAGTGTGAAACAAGAGGGGTATTTGAAGTTTACCCATTATTTCACTGTAAAACTTTGTTAGTTTACTATAATGAAACCCTGAACTACAAAATGACAAAAGACAGATTTGGTAGTTTAGTGCAATCGATTCTAGAAGGCGCATTTTGTATCCGGCTTGTAAATTGATAGTTGCTTGTTTCTTCTGCTTATTTTATTCTGTACAAATGAAAAAATTATTGGAGCTTAATTTTGTACAATACTGTCAATGATGGCACAAGAAATAGTAACAAAATCATCTCAAGAAAGCGAAAAAAAAAGTGATGCACCTTTTTTTTTTTTTTTTTTTTTTTTTTTTTTTTTTTTTTTTTTTTTTTTTTTTTTTGTTGATCATAGGAGACCAAAACAGGAAAAAGAAAAAATAATTCAACATTAAAAACATTCAGGGATAAGGCAGTCATAGGATACATTTCAACATTAAAAACAAACATTTCATGGGAATTTGCGTACATTTTGATATTCTACATAATGGCCTCAATTGTTTCTCTTGCTCACTGTTAAGAATAATGTCTCTTATTATTCCATACTAGTATAAAACCCGCGCTTCGCTGTGGATAAATAAAATTTTAATAAATTAATATATAATTACTTTAAATTTAAAATTTATTTTTAAAAAATAAAAATATAATAAAAAAATGTTAACTTCTCAATATTAAAATAGTTGCTAACTCAAAATTCAAAACTCAAAACATTACTCTTTTGTTCATGAAAACCAACTTCAAAATTATATGAGATCAAAACTAAGGAATGGAGATAGAAGCTTAGCTTTTGAAGCTTTGATTATCTCTTGAAAAGGTAAAAAAATTATTTTTTAATATATTATTTTTTGGGAAGATAAAAAAATAAAAAAAAATTTTGATGGGAGAGAAAAAAAATGCAAAGAGATAAATTTTCTCTTAAAAAGGTGAAAAAATTTATTTTTTTAATAAATTATTTTTTGGTAAGATGAAAACGTGGCGAACAGAAAAAGAGAGTTTATTCTATATATATATATATATAAAGAGAGTTTATTTCTATATATATATATACTATTTATTTATTTATTTATTTATTTTTAACTCTTTTTCTCCTACCTTCTCTTTGCTTTTTTTCTTTTTTTTTTGTTTTGCAAAAAAAGATATGGATGACCCCTCTCTCTTTTCCTCTTTTAACAATAGGTAAGTCTCATCATTTTTTTAATCTAACTCAAAATGTCATGAAAAAATTTATAGGGTACACTTTAGAGTAAGCAAAGAAAACAACACTCCATCCCTTTTCCTTTAATCCCTTTTCCTTTAATGCCTTTTTCTTGCTCCCGAAGCAACCAAATCACTTGAGAGGTTGCGACCTCGGCTTCAGCGGCAATGGCAACAGGCAAGATGGTGTTGATGGTGCAGGCGGCGGCGGTTCGATTGGCATTGGGCTTGGGCTTAGTAGCTCGGGCGGCGATGGCAGCGGATGCGGCTCGGGCGCCGTCGGGCAACTTGGGCGGTGGATGCTGTGGCAACGGCGGCTTCAGCAGAGTTGGGCGACGTCGGCGGGTACGGCAGCGGACAGCGCCGGGTTGGGCTGACTCCGGGCGGCGTTGGGCGTCGTCGACGGTGGATGCGGCAGCGGACGTGGTGGATGCGGCAGCGGGCGGCGTTGGGCGTCGTCGACAATAGTCGGGGCAGCAGCGGCGGTAGATGCGGTAGCGGCGGTGGCAGATGCGGTGGATGCGGCCTCGGGCAGCGACGGCGATGGGCAACGTGGCGGCGGACGCGGTGGATGCAGCGAGTACGTCAACGGACAGGGAAGGGAGGAGGAGGAGCACAGTTCTTCTTCTTTCTTTTTTTTTTAATTTTATTTTTTATATATATTCTTCTTTTTTTTGTTTAATCCTTATCTACTTTGTTTCTCTGGTACCCTCTACCTTTCTTCTACATTCTCTTTATTCTATCTCTCATTTTTTTTTTTTAAGCAAGCAAACTGTGGATTGTGTGCGATATGGAAGACCTCCTTTCCTGCAGCATTGTTCGCCGATTCTCTGTACGATACTCCCTTGCAATATGGAAGACCTCCCTTCCTGCAGCGTTGTTCGCCGATTCTCTGTGCGATCCTCCCTATTTATTTTTAACTCTCCTCCTGCAGCATTGTTCGCCGATTCTCTGTTTGATCCTCTCTATTTATTTTTAACTTTTTTTCTTCTACCTTCTTTTGCTCTTTCTTTTGCTCTCTTATTTTTTTTTATTTTGTTTTGCAAATCGAAGATGTGGATGACCCCTCTTTCTTTACCTCTCTTTTTTTCTCTCTGTTAAAAGAGATCTTGGATCTCTCTCCCTTTCATTCTCTCTCTTTATATATATATTTATTATTTTTATTTTGCTGTTTGGAAAGAGAGAGAAGGGGATATTGATGCAACTTTGAAAATTTCTTCGTCAAACCTTGGGAAGGACAACCTTGAGAAGGAACTATATCTTGGGAAGGACAACCTTGGGAAGGAACTATATCTTGACCAAGATCCTCCATTTAGACTAAGATCCTCCATTTGAAAGTAAAAAAGTGCAGATAGACGTGGAAGCCTGAAAAATTGCCACGTACACCTTAAAGAACTGTCAAATTATGTATTTGTAATTATTTTTATTTTGCTGTTTGGAAAGAGAGAGAAGGGGATATTGATGCAACTTTGAAAATTTCTTCGTCAAACCTTGGGAAGGACAACCTTGAGAAGGAACTATATCTTGGGAAGGACAACCTTGGGAAGGAACTATATCTTGACCAAGATCCTCCATTTAGACTAAGATCCTCCATTTGAAAGTAAAAAAGTGCAGATAGACGTGGAAGCCTGAAAAATTGCCACGTACACCTTAAAGAACTGTCAAATTATGTATTTGTAAGGATAGTTATTTTCCATCTTATTCTTATTCTTAAATCACGTACCCTTACATATTCTTTTTTTTTTTTTTTTTGAGGGGAAGGTAGCATGCTACCGCTTCATTCAGAAAGAGATTGAATTTAGCATCGGTGAGAAGCAGCTAGGCTTCAGAGAAAAAAAAAGAAAAAAAAAACTAACTAGACACAGTAATCCTTCCACATAATAACGGTAGAGCGAAGATCCATCAACACCTGTCTGACCGTGAGCTTTCTGTTGTCGAAAATTCTTTCTGTTTCGTTCTAACCAAATGGCCCACCATGCAGCAAGTAAGGTAGCTGCCTCCTTTCTTCCTACAACTCCCCGTTTATCACTACACTCACTCCAAAGACTGTCTATAGTCGTACATGCCCTTAGGAAGCTCTTATTTGGCAATAAGCATCCCAACAGCATGCGAGTAATATAGCAATTAATGAAAAGATGATCAACAGTCTCAGTTTCATCGAGACACAGGGGGCACATGGTCGGACCCGACCATCCCCTCTTCGAAAGATTGTCCTTAGTCAGTACTTTCTTCCTCAAAACTAACCACCCGAAGATTTTCACTTTAAGCGGAGTTTTACTTCTCCAAAGTTTCACAAACTTCATCTCAGATACACCACCCTTGTGAATAAATTTGTACAGCGATTTAACCATGAAGATTCCTGAATCGCACCATCTCCATTTAGCTTTATCCTCCAGTTCAAAAAGGTAGAAGGTGTTAACTAGTTCCTTCAGCGCCAAGATTGAAACGTCATCTGCGGTGGAGTATGCCCTAAACCCTTGTAGAATCCTTTGCCATCTCCATCCGTCCGTGCCAACAAACTCCTGCACACGTTGGTTTTTCGAAACTATGTCATTGAATATATGTGGGAACATCGATTGAAGAGATATTTGTGCACACCATCTATCCTTCCAAAAGCTCACAGAATTGCCATCCCCTATTGTGTAGGAGACCCCGCACCGAAATATCTCACTAGTTGACATGACGCTCTGCCACCACTGGGAAAACGGTTTAAATGAGATCCCTTCCCTCAGCGGTGTCCTCCTCGTATAGTACACCCCTCTTAAGAAATTTCTCTAGAGAGTATTCTTGTATGAAAGGAATCTCCACCACCATTTAGCTAGTAATGCCACATTCATTGTCTCTAGATCCAGGACCCCAAGACCACCCTTCTTTTTGCTCCGACAAACCGTCTTCCACTGAACCAAACATTGACCCCCAGTAACAGTGCTCCTTCCTCTCCAGAAGAATGCCCTCTGAAGTGCTTCAATTCGTTTAATAACCCATTTTGGTGCTCTGAAGATAGAAAAGAAGTAGAGAGGCAGGTTGGAGATTACCGAGTTGACCAAAACTAGCCTGCCCTCTGTGGAAAGGAGTTTTGCTTGCCATCCCTCTATTCTTCGTTCAATCCTGTTGATAATTGGCCACCAGTCTGATTTGCATAATCGTCTGTTCGATAGTGGAAGTCCCAGATACCTTGTGGGAAAAGCCCCCACTTTACACCCTAAAATTTCAGCCAATCTTTCTCCCTGTTGTATGGTTCTATCCAAATAGAAAAGTTCAGACTTGCTCCTGTTGATTTTCAATCTCGAGGCCTGCTCAAAGATGTGCCATACAAAACGGAGGTTCCTCACTTGTCTTTTCTTCGCCTCAGAGAAAAAGATGGTATCGTCAGCGTACTGAATAAAAGCAACTTTGGTGTCGTTATTAGGTCCCACCCCCCTGAACATGCCGTTACTAATAGCTTTACTCATCACTCTCGCAAGACCTTCCGCAACTAATAGAAAAAGATAAGGTGAGAGGGGATCGCCCTGGCGTAGTCCCCTCTTGGTTTTAATCCATTTAGTCGGTATGCCGTTAATAAGTACGACGACTTTCGCTTTAGCAATACATTGCTCAATCCAACTGCACCAGATAGGCGGGCCCCCGAGCCACGTCAAAATCTTCATAAGAAAGCCCCAACTCACTCTGTCGTACGCTTTCTCGAAGTCTGCCTTTAGCCTAACACTCTCAACACCTATTTTTGAACACCAGTTAACCACTTCACTAGCGGTTGCACACGAATTTAAGATCGATCGGCCTTCGAGAAAAGCCGTTTGTGAGTGAGAAATTACGCCATGTAGTGCACCTTCTAACCTATTAGCAAGCACTTTTGAAATAATTTTTTGAACTCCGTTAATCAAACTAATAGGCCGAAAATCGTTAGCTGTCTTCACCCCTTTCTTTTTCGGGATAAGGCAGATGTAAGAATAGTCAAGGGGGGCGGAGTTTAGAGACCCCCGAAACAAATCACTGAAAATATTGAACAAGTCTTCCTTGAGTGTGTCCCAGAACGCTTGAAAAAATCTAAGGTTAAAACCGTCCGGACCCGGTGCTTTATCTCCTCTAAGTTGGAAAGTCGCTTGTCTTATCTCTTCCATGGAGAACGGCAGAGTGAGGGTACTATGGTTTAATAGGGGTTTATCGGAGAATAGCCCGCTCCAATCGCTAGTTGACCGTGTATCGCCTTCTACTGGTGCAAACAGCCCTTTAAAATGTAAATAGAAATAATCCCTTAAATCCTCCTCCCTCTGAAGTGTCTTGCCATCGTCTTCAATTATTCCAATGGTGTTCTCTCATCGTCTCCCATTAGCCATAGCGTGAAAGAACTTTGTATTTCCGTCGCCCTCTTTGAGCCAGTGTTGCCTTTCGCGCGTCTTCCACAATATTTCCTCGTCAAGGATTACTTTTGACAATTGCCGCTTGAACTGATTCCGTCTCTCCACCTGTTGATCCATTAGGGGCTGGTGTTCTTCCAAGATATCGAGTTTTTGAATCTCTTCTGATAGTTCATTCTTCGTCCTCGATATACCATAGAAATGTACCTTGCACCACTCCTTAATTCTTTTACGGTATGTCTTAGTTTGGCGGCGAAGGTAAGCGCACTGGGTCCGTTGAGATTAAGTTCCTCCCACCATACAGGCACCTGAGAATGAAAGTCTTCATGCGTTAACCATACTTTCTCAAATCTGAACAACCGACTAGTTCTCTTATTCGCTGTTGACAGAACAATTGGAGCATGATCTGAGGTGATTCGCGGTAAAGCAATCTCCTTTGAAAGCGGGAAGGAATGATCCCACTTAGTGGAAATGATAAACCGATCCGACTTGGCCAGGGTAGGACACAGCTGCATGTTTGACCACGTGAAGCTCTGATTACCCAGTGGGATGTCGATTAGCTCTAGAGAATTTAGCAAATCTGTAAACAGCGTCATAAGTCTAGTACTCCAACTTCGCCCCCTTCTCTCGTTTTGATCTTTAGTGAGATTGAAATCACCACACAAAATCCACCTTCCGTTGCAAACACTTTTGAGTGTAGATAGCTCGAAGTCAGTCTTTCCTTCCCATGCTGGAGGGCCATACACATTAGTTAAGAAGAACGAGCACTTGCTGGCAAAGTGTTCTAAGCGAACCGTCAGTGAGTATTTTCCTACCACCACCTCAGTACATGAGAAATCACGTGAGTTCCAACAAGTAACAATTCCACCAGACGCGCCTTCCGATTTAATAAAATGACATCTATCAAAATACGCCCCCACGAACGACCGGAGAAAGGAACGGGAAATAGCATCAACCTTAGTTTCTTGCAGACAAATAACAGACTTCTTGACCTTCGAACAGACAGACTTCACGACACACCTCTTACCCATGTCATTAAGACCCCTAACATTCCAACTACAGACTTGAAACATTGAAACAGAAAAAAACGACCGATACAAGAACACCCAATCCAGGAACTAGATGGAAGCTACCCTTACATATTCTTATTTATGGACAGTTATATAAGGTAGTTAATATAGTTTAGAGATGTCAATGGATATGGATACCCAAAATTTTATCCGAATTCGAACTTGAATGAAACGGATATATTCGATGCTAAATGGATATCGATTTGGATATGGATATCAAAAATAGAAACCCAACGGATATAGATTCGGATATGGATTTTGACTATACCCGACCCGAACCCGAACCCGAACCCGACCTAAACCCGAATTTATTTGTATTATATATATATAGAGTCCAGCTATGGTGCTTGTAAAAGCACCAAGCATTTGGTACTTGTAAGTTTTTTACCGTTAGATCTACTCCTCGGATCATTTTCAACCATTAGATTATACTATTCAACCAACCACCTACTCAACCCTAGGGGGTCCACATCATCCTAACCACATATCTCTTAATCCAATGGTTAAAAATTTACAAGCACTAATAACTTGGTACTTTTAAAAGCATAGGAGCTCAATTATATATATATATATATATATATATAAATTTGATGTTATATTTGAATTTGTATTTTAAAAATTTAGATTTAATATAATGTAATATCCTTGTTTGTTATGTTGAGTTGGTAAAGGGTAGACTTGACTTTTGAGTGTGGATAAGGATGCCACACCTACTCCTTCATGCTTATCATGGTAATTAGCTGAGGTGTGCACTTTCTAACTTTCTCTCTCTCGTGCTCTTGAGTTGTGCAAGGTGGAGCTAAGGGGAATAGCCGCGGAGCTCGGATTCGACGTCGACGTCGCGCCTCGGAGCCGTTCGAGGATACGGTCGCAGTCGTAGCATCGCGAGGAGTCCGGGCGAGGGTGTGGTTTCGCCGTTCTCGACGTCGCGCCGGGGTGGACTTAGCATTCAAGGTGGGTTTATCATTGGAATCCTACTCCTATAGTATTGTTGGTCGACATGTATCGTTAATATTACAAGTTGTTATTGTTTGGCTCAAATTCATGAGTAGATATATTTTAGACATATAAACTGAATTGGAAGCATGTTATTAGTTGTTATTAATCATGCATGTGGGACTTGGATAAAGCATAGGAGAAAACCAGCGTTCGGGACTTGGCATATGTTGAACTACCTGATTTAGCCCTAGGGGCCGTTGTATTTTTATACTGTTGCAGTATCCTCATAGTGAGTATCCCAGGTAGTTCAGATTTCAGTTACGCTCGTGCTAGGATGCCGAGCCGATTTTTATAGTAGTGTTTATAGTGTTTCGGATTAGTGGGTGCCGTAGTGGTTGACGGCGGACCCGGATTTGATCGTTCCAATATCCGATTGTGCCGATGGCACGTGACTAGGGGTTGGTAGTGCTGTTAGACCTGTTTTCTTGACTTTAGCCTGTGAGAGCCTGATTGAGCTCGACAGATATACGCTTGCATATTCGGTTGGGTCGCGCCCACGAGTGCCGCTCCTGAGTTTGGCTTTGTGCTTTCGCGTTGATGTTACTGACTAGTTTTGCTATCGACGGACTGTTTTGCGTGGAGGTAGCGTAGCTTAAACAGGCGGGACAGGTGCGTTCACAGTCTCCGGGACGGCTGTGTTCACAGTCTCTATTGAGATTGGGTCAGATTTGACAGTTACTACAGTTGGATAGTGTAGTGGCAGGTAGCTGTAGATTTTTTTCCACCTTTAACTACTAGTTTGTTTCTGACTGTAGTCTTAGTGGGTGGACCGATGATGTTGAGGGCAGTACTCACTGAGGATTACTTATTTTTGCAGTAGTTCTCACGCCCAGTTGTTACCACTGTTTTGTAGAGCCACTGGTTTCAGTTGCTGCGCCTTCCGAGGCTGATCGAGGCAAGGGCGTCGCGAGTTAGAGCCCTACCCGACGAGTTGCTGAGATAGAGGATCTACCACTGCAGGTAGTTCCGGTTTATTTTGTTGAGTTCATGTACATACAGTTGTTATAACTCGCTGGAGCGAGTACCTTTGTATAGCGTTTTGTTGTATGTATGTGAGACTTGTTTTATTCTACCTGTTTGGTTTCTTTACAGCTCTATACTACTGGTTGTAGTATTGTATATTTTCAGTTACCGATACGCTTCGTATACAGGAAAAATTCTTTGTATTCGGCGGATTTGTCGACGTGCTCGGAAATTGTGTAATCCGGGGCGTGACAGATTAAGTTGGTATCAGAGCTCAGCATTAGGTCGTTGGGACCTAGAAAACTTAAGTTTGTCAAATCTTAGGACGGCAAGACGCGAGAAGCGTAATTTATTGTGAAAGTCAATGATTAATTGTTCTAATTCCTCCTTGAGTGGGGTGAGTGATTGAAGGAGTGCCTGTTTTGGTCTGAGAAATTATGTTTGCTGCAGACAATATAATTTTGGAGAAAAACAGGGACCGCCTTCCAGACTTTAGTTGATTAGGTTGAGAGTGTTTATGTTTCATCTGATCCCGATCTGTTCCTTTCAGTTATGTATCGTCGCCGAGGTCGACCGTCGTTACGGGAGCGTACCCAGTTGTCGCAGGATCGTGCGGGACCTTCCGAGATGCCTGAGCATGCGGAGCCGAGTGCCCAACGGGAGCAGAGTGTTCGACCGGAGACGAGTACATCCCCGGACTTGAGTGCACAGTTAGCCGCCCTGACAGAGGTGACGAGGCGGCAGGGGGAGTTGTTGGAGAGAATGTGCGAGAGGCTAGCTTCGGCCCAGAGTTCAGCACCGAGGGCACCAGAGTCGTCTGTTCTACCTCCGACTACCCTAGTGACAGCACCAGCTGCAGCAGTCCCTCCGCCAACAGCAGTTCCAGTAGCGCCGGTTGTGCCTGCTAGGGAGCCAGTACAGTTGATAGAGGCCGAGCAGGAGCGGTGGACGGAGAGGTTGGCTCATTTCCGCCGTTTTGATCCATCGATTTTCGATGGCAGTTGCACTGAGGCCTGGGTTGTTGAGGGATGGGTCAGTGCGATGGAGAGGTTATTTGAGGATCTGTTCATTCCTGAGGGGGAGCAGGTGTCTTTGGGAGTCCATTGCTTTGCAGGTGATGCCCACGTCTGGTGGAGGAGAGTGAGGAGAGAGCAGGGACTGGTAGCGTTGCAGTTGAGATGGGATGAGTTCTGTGGAATGCTGTTTGGGATGTTCTTTCCCAACAGTGTGAAACAGAAGCTCGAGGAAGATTTGAAGAGGATTCAGCAGGGGGATCGTCCAGTGCAGGAGTACATTCGGGAGTTTACTCGACTCCTGAACTATGTGCCATTTGTGGCCAGGGACGAGGCACACGGGGTCTATCTGTTTGAGCAGGGGCTGTGACCCGACATCTTCAGGTTGGGGCGGACGCAGAGGTCGAGGACTCTGGATGCGTCCATAGAGCAGGCCTTGTGGGTGGAGAGAGGTGAGGTGTCACTGCAGGAGAGGACTCAGGCCGTGGGGCAGAGTCAGGATAGGAAGCGCCCAGCTCCAGATGATGGTGGACAGTCGAGCAGCCGGCGTCCGCCGAGACCTCCACGATCGCGTTCTCAGAGTCGTGGGTTCTCGGGGCGTCAGCGTTCTGGGGGATCTCGGCAGCAGAGGCAGTCACAGGGTTTACCACCGTGCGTGATATGTGGGGGACCACACTGGGCCCGGCAGTGCGAGCAGAGAGAGGGCAGGTGTTATGGTTGCGGTCAGCCCGGACATATGAGGTCAGTTTGTCCCCGTGCAGCATCACCAGCACTATCCACTGCATCAGCACAGCCGGCATCTCAGCCGTCCTTTGGAGCAGCACCGAGTTTCCGCCAGGAGGACAAATCGTCTATGCCGCGTCAGGGCGAGCGGCGACAGCAGGCTCCGAGTGGCAGGATTTATGCAGCACAGGTGGAGGATTCTTCAGCAGCCCACTGAGTGGTGGCAGGTATTATTTTGATTTCTGGTATTAGAGCTCGTACCCTTTTTGATACCGGTGTCTTGCATTTTTTGTTAGCCGAGCATTTGCATTGTTGCATGGTCTAGAGTTAGGAGTATTGTCACAGGCACGAGAGGTGCAGATCACGGACCATATTTTACAGGTTGCAGAGTGTTGTTGGTCGTGTTCTGTGCAGTTAGACTCGTGGATCATGCCCGCAGACTTGTTGGTGTTAGGACAGCTGTAGGACTTCGACGTCGTGCTCGGTATGGATTGGCTGGCGCGGTACTATGCTACTATCGATTGTGGAGCGAGGACAGTAACGTTCCGCGAGCTAGGCCAGGAGGAGTTTACTTTTCGAGGCTGCAGGAGTACGCTGTTTGTCACTTGGATATCTTCGACGAGGGCTCGACAGCTGATGAGTAGAGGATGTGTTGCCTTTCTGGCGACTGTTGTTGAGGTACCTACGGCGGCGCCGGGACTCGAGAATATTCCTGTGGTCCGTGAGTTTCCAGATGTGTTTCCCCCTGAGTTGACAACGATGTCGCCGGAGAGGGAGATTGAGTTTGTGATTGATGTAGTTTCTGGAACTGCACCAATCTCAAAGGTACTTTATCGGATGGCACCGGCTGAGCTGAGAGAGCTAAAGGCGCAGCTTCAGGATCTGATGGATAAGGGGTATGTGAGACCCAGTGTTTCGCCTTAGGGAGCGCCGGTGTTATTTGTAAAGAAGAAGGATGGTTCGCTCAGGTTGTGCGTAGATTATCTGGAGCTGAATAAAGTGACCATCAAGAACAAGTATCCTTTGCCGCGCATTGATGACCTGTTTGATCAGCTGCAAGGATCTTGTGTCTTCTCGAAGATTGATCTCCAGTCAGGTTACCACCAGCTGAGGGTGAAGGCCAAGGATGTTCCCAAGACGGCTTTTCGGACTCGGTACGGGCATTATGAGTTTACGGTCATGCCTTTTGGATTGACGAATGCCCCTGCCGCATTCATGGATTTGATGAACAGAGTGTTCAAGCCGTTCTTGGATAGATTTGTGGTAGTCTTCATAGATGATATCTTGATATACTCCTGGAGCGATGTCGAGCATAAGGAGCACTTGAGGACTGTGCTATAGCTTCTGAGAGAGAAGAAGTTGTATGCCAAGTTAAAGAAGTGCGAGTTCTGGTTACAGGAGATCGCTTTATTGGGCCACGTGATATTAGCAGAGGGAGTAGCAGTCGACCCGAAGAAGATTGATGCTATTCGGGATTGGCCCAGACCGACGACGGTGACTGAGTTGCGGAGTTTTCTAGGACTAGCAGGATATTACTGTCGGTTTGTGGAGGGCTTTGCGAAGCTTTCCACACCCCTTACCAGGTTGACACGGAAGGGGATTCGATTTGTTTGGTGTGAGGATTGCCAGAGGAGCTTCGACGAGTTGAGACAGAGATTGATGACAGCTCCTATCCTTGCCCTTCCTGTGATAGGGGAAGGATTTGTGATCTATAGTGATTCATCGCACAATAGACTGGGTTGTGTGCTGATGCAGCATGGTAGGGTGATTGCTTATGCTTCACGGCAGTTAAAGGATTATGAGAAGAATTACCCTACTCATAACTTGGAGCTTGCCGCAGTAGTCTTTACTTTGAAGTTGTAGCTGCATTACTTGTACGGGGAGCACTGCGAGGTTTTCACCGATCATAAAAGTCTCAAGTATCTGTTCACTCAAAAGGAATTGAATCGAGGTAGCGCCGGTGGCTAGAGCTACTGAAGGACTATGACATTAGTATTCAGTATCATTCCGGCAGGGCGAATGTAGTGGTAGATGCGTTGAGCAGGAGGGCAGCGCAGAGCTTGAGCTTGTTGATCACTCAGCAGAGACCGCTACTTGAAGAGCTACAGCGGCTGAGGCTTGAGGTGGTGTCCCCTGGGTCTACTGCAAGACTGATGTTTCTGGTCTTGCAGCCCACTTTGTTGGATAGGATCCGGGAGAAACAGAGTGGAGATCCGCATTTGTTGAGGATTTGAGAGCAGCTAGTTAGGGGACAGGCCGAGGGTTTTTCTTTGGACAGTTCGGCAGTACTGTGGTACAGGGACCGACTGTGTGTGCCTACGAATTTAGGGATCCGAGAGGACATTTTGAGAGAGGCTCATTGTAC
This sequence comes from Ananas comosus, assembly GCF_001540865.1. Lineage (NCBI taxonomy): Eukaryota > Viridiplantae > Streptophyta > Magnoliopsida > Poales > Bromeliaceae > Ananas > Ananas comosus. The sequence goes on along the minus strand of NC_033643.1, from coordinate 4,658,215 downwards.
ACCTTATACGGTTTACCCTGGAGGAACCAAGATGTATAAGGATTTGAAGGCACAGTTTTGGTGGAATGGGATGAAGAGGGACATTGGCAGATTTGTAGCTCAGTGTCTGACTTGTCAACAGGTAAAAGCCGAGCATCAGGTACCTGCTGGCAAGCTTCAGAGTCTGTCAGTGCCCGAGTGGAAATGGGAACAAATCGCCCGAGTGGAAATGGGAACAAACCACTATGGATTTCATCGTGGGATTGCCTAGAGCGCAGGGTGGCTACGATGCGATTTGAGTGATAGTGAACAGACTGACCAAGTCTGCTCACTTCTTACCAGTTCAGACCACTTGGTCCAGAGAGAGACTTGCACAGCTATATCTGGATGAGATTGTTAGGCTGCATGGCGTGCCGATTTCGATCATATCTAATAGGGATCCGAGGTTTGTATCACACTTCTGGAGGAGTTTGCAGACAGCTTTGGGGACTCAGCTGCAGTTCAGCACAGCATTCCACCCACAGACAGATGGTCAGTCGGAGCGGACCATTCAGACTTTAGAGGACATGTTGAGGGCGTGTGTCCTGGACTTCGGAGGAGGGTGGTATCGACACTTGAGACTGGCAGAGTTTGCGTATAACAACAGCTATCAAACGAGCATTCAGATTGCTCCGTTTGAGGCGTTGTATGGACGCAGGTGTCGATCCCCGTTGTTTTGGAGTGATGTGGGTGAGAGGAGGACACTTGGGCATGAGATTTTGCTAGAGGCTGAGGAAAATGTTAGAGTTGTTCGACGACACCTTTTGACAGCCCAGAGCCGCCAGAGGAGCTACGCTGATACCAGGAGACGAGACTTAGAGTTCCAGGTTGGAGATCATATTTTTCTTAAAGTCTCGTCGTCCAGAGGGATTCGTCGGTTTGGAGTACGTGGAAAACTTAGTCCACGTTTCGTTGGCCCTTTTGAGGTATTAGAGCGAGTTGGGCCTGTTGCTTATAGGATTGCTCTACCACCCCGACTAATTGGGATTCATGATGTGTTCCACGTCTCGGCGTTGAGGAGATATGTTTTTGATCCTTCTCACATGATCGACTTCACTCCACTCGAGATTGGCGAGGACCTGAGATACGAGGAGCGACCGGTGCGGATTCTTGCTCACGAGACGAAAGAATTGCGCAACCGGGTCATCCCGTATGTAAAAGTGCAGTGGAGCAATCACGAGAAGCGGGAGGCGACTTGGGAGCCAGAGACGGTGATGAGGGAGTCCTATCCCGACCTGTTCGTTGCCCCGTCTTGAGGTATGTTTTAAGTTTCGAGGACGAAACTTTTTGTAGTGGGGGAGGATATAGTATCCTTGTTTGTCATGTTGAGTTGGTAAAGGGTAGACTTGACTTTTGAGTGTGGATAAGGATGCCACACCTACTCCTTCATGCTTATCATGGTAATTAGCTGAGGTGTGCACTTTCTAACTTTCTCTCTCTCGTGCTCTTGAGTTGTGCGAGGTGGAGCTCGGGGGAGTAGCCGCGGAGCTCGGATTCGACGTCGACGTCGCGCCGCGGAGCCGTTCGAGGATACGGTCGCAGTCGTAGCATCGCGAGGAGTCCGGGCGAGGGCGTGGTTTCGCCGTTCTCGATGTCCCGCCGGGGTGGACTAGCTAGCATTCAAGGTGGGTTTATCATCGGAATCCTACTCCTATAGTATTGTTGGTCGATATGTATCGTTAATAGTACAAGTTGTTATTGTTTAGCTCAAATTCATGAGTAGATATGTTTTAGACATATAAACTGAATTGGGAGCATGTTATTAGTTGTTATTAATCATGCATGTGGGACTTGGATAAAACATAGGAGAAAACTAGCGTTCGGGACCTGGCATATGTTGAACTACCTGATTTAGCCCTGGGGGCCGTTGTATTTTTATACTGTTGCAGTATCCTTATAGTGAGTATCCCAGGTAGTTCAGATTTCAGTTACGCTCGTGCTAGGATGCCGAGCCGATTTTTATAGTAGTGTTTACAGTGTTCCGATTAGTGGGTGCGGTAGTGGTTGACGGCAGACCCGGATTTGATCGTTCCGATATCCGATTGTGCCGAGGTCACGTGACTAGGGGTTGGTAGTACTGTTAGACCTGTTTTCTTGACTTTAGCCTGTGAGAGCCTGATTGAGCTTGACAGAGATACGCTTACATACTCGGTTGGGTCGCGCCTATGAGTGCCGCTCCGGAGTTTGGCTTTGTGCTTTCGCGTTGATGTCACTGACTAGTTTTGCTATCCACAGACTGTTTTGCGTGGAGGTAGCGTAGCTTAAACAGGCGGGACGGGTGCGTTCACAGTCCCCGGGATGGGTGTGTTCACAGTCCCTATTGAGATTGGGTCAGATTTGACAGTTACTACAGTTGGATAGTGTAGTGGCAGGTAGCAGTAGATTTCTTTCCACCTTTAACTACTAGTTTGTTTCTGACAATAGTCTTAGTGGGTGGACCGATGATGTTGAGGGCGGTACCCACTGAGGACTACTTGTTTTTACAGTAGTTCTCACGCCCAGTTGTTATCACTGCTTTGTAGAGCCACCGGTTTTAGTTGCTGCGCCTTCCGAGGCGGATCGAGGCAAGGGCGTCGCGAGTTAGAGCCCTACCTGACGAGTTGCTGAGATAGAGGATCCACCACTGCAGGTAGTTTCGGTTTATTTTGTTGAGTTCATGTACATGCAGTTGTTATAACTCGCTAGAGTGAGTACCTTTGTATAGCATTTTGTTGTATGTATGTGAGACTTGTTTTATTCTACCTGTTTGGTTTCTTTACAGCTCTATACTACTAGTTGTAGTATTGTATATTTTCAGTTACCGATACGCTTCGTATACAGGAAAAATTCTTTGTATACGGCGGATTTGTCGACGTGCCCGAAAATTGTGTAATTCAGGGCGTGACATATAATATATTTTGAAAAATTAAAAAAAAAATAATTGTTTCGGGTTCAAATTTTCGGATTCTGGTTCGGGTTCGGATTTCGGATTTTTGGTCGGGTTCGGGTTTGGATATGGATTTTTAAAATCCGTCGGGTTCGGATTCGGATTTGGGTCTCGGGTTTGGAGTCGGGTTCGGGTTCGGGTTTTTGAAAATCCGCCCCGAATCCGACTGTTGACATCTCTAATATAGTTAGGTATGTACTAATTAATATTGAGTGGACCGGGCCTACCACGTCCGCAGAATGTGCATGAAACTAATGTTACTTAATAATGGTTCCATGCAAACAGAAACTTTTTCTCATCTCTACAACCTTAGATTGTGAGCTAAACTTTATTTTTTACTTAAATTCTAACATTTGAAGTAAAATTTTTACTTCAATACGCCCGGCTCATTTAAATCTAGCTGTTCATATTTTAAGCTTAATATTTTAAATCTAGCCAAAAACGGCGAAGTTCCTTCTATGTCTATTTGGTAGCGTATAGAGTACTTGAGCATCCGTACATGACTTATACAGTATCGATCGCCATATCTAGTCACTCGACGTATGAATATGAGACATACTACCTGATCATGAACCTAAGTATAAAAATAAGGCATGAACTTGAACAAGAAGTATGAGTATGTCCATTTTGACAACATACCTCGTATTTGAAGCATGAATATGAGTTATTTTCTTTTTCCTTATATTGAACATGCCATGGGTTAATTACATGATAGAGGTCGAGAATTTGTGAGACATGTGAGGAAAGATTTGTCTTGGACCTCTATTCTTTGTGAATCGCGATTATTCTGATGCTCACCAGTCGTGCTATAGTTATGGTTAGCAATAGTTCATATTAGCCATGTTATCTTGGGTCGTGGGAGGCCAGTCGACATCTTGTGTATATCGATGAGTCATCTATTGCCCTATATGTTGTACAAATCATAAGTTGTGTGAGGCATCCATGTGAATTGTTTATGTAAGCCATCTATGTGAGTCATCTCTTGCCTATTTCTCTTAACATGCCATGACGTTTGTGATAAAGGCCGTAGGTAGTGTACAGATACTTGAAATAGAGAGAGCTTATGCACATGCTATTGTGATGTTGACCTATTGTTTACTCCATGACTACTCTGAGGAATTGGATTGGCATTGTGACATTGTTGACCACGATATAGACCATAGCCTGCAATGCCATTTTGAGTTTGACATTGCTACTTGTTACTACACTCAGTAGGGGCCGCTCTCCTTCGAGTGTCGCTCCGGACGCTGGCCAGTGTAGCTGAAATATCTGTGCCCAAGGGCAAAGCCTAAATGTTGAGCGGTGCACTTGCGGGAATGCGATTTTGACACTAGGAGAGCGCAGGCTTGACCGGACGTACGAGTCGTTCGTTCCGATTGGGTATGATTACAGTATTGCTGTAGTTGCATTGATGCATACACTACTATTTAGTTTCTTTCCTTTACTCTCATTACTTGTACAGAGATCTGTTTATAGCATATGCAGTTATTCAGTTACTGTTACCTGATACTTCTCTATGTAGGTCATAGCCAGATAGTTATTTACTGTACGATCAGTTACTCATTTATTGCAGATTTTACTATTCTTTCATTAGTCTGGTCTCCAGTAGACCTAGTAGGAAGGTCATGGTTACTGCCGACTGTACTTACTGGGAACTATTATTTAGTAGTTCTCACACCCTATTGTGGTTTATTATTTTTTCAGGGGTATGTACACCGATGGTTGATCGAGGTGAGGGGGAGTGTGTAGTAAATAGCACCTTTGTACTACATACGTGAATTGGCGAGGTAGTTTAGCCTGTACATAGTGCTCTGATACATGTCGTTTGTTATTCAGCACTACATCTTGATGCTTGTGATGTGAGAATAGTTTGTTCGATCTCGCATGACTTTTGGAAACTGTTTGTTCTTATTGCCGCTTCGTTCGGAATCGCTCTCTATAGTCTTCCGCTGCGAGATCGGGTGTGGCACAAATGTAACGACCCGACCCGCTAACAACAATAACTTATTGGGCCCAAACTACTTGCCCAAAATACTTAAGCCCAGTTATTATATCTAGCCTAATCAAGCTTCTATACCCCCATACCTAGCCATAACTATCCGATGTGGGATTATTGGGGTGTCATAGACTCCCCCCGTTTAGGCCCTAACATTCTCGTCAGCCCTAAACACACAAATAGCCCACGATCACCAGACGATGTGAGACTTAATTGTCTCGCTAGTCTTGTTATTCCGACCCTGACTTAGCATTCACCGTGATTTAGCCTGTCATTCACCGACCCTTGCTTAGTTTGTCATTCCGATCCTGGCTTAGCCAAGACTTATCTCACACTTCTGGTTGATGAATTAGCTCTGATACCAAATATAACGATCGATCCGCTAGCAACAATAACTCGTTGGGCCCAAACGACTGGCCCAAAATGCTTAAGCCCAATTATTATGTCTAACCTAATCAAGCTTATATACTCCCATATTTAGCAATAACTATCTGATGTGGGATTATTGGGTTGTCCCACCAAACATGCTGACTAATAACTGACAATATAATATTACTTATTTGCTAAGATTCAGTATACTATAGTATCTCTCAAAAGTTAAGAAATATCCTATATCTTTCTCAAAATTTTTGTTTTAGATATACCCGTATATAATTTCTTCATTATTAGCCCCTAGTTGAGGAGTGCTTCAATACCTTCACCTAGACCATGAGGGTGGGGGCAGGGAGCCCTCATTGTTCTATAATATTACGAAAATATTTTGCTGTAATAATTTCTTGGGAAAATTTCCTCAATACCCTTAATTTCATAAATATCCATATAAAAATTGAAATATCATGTATACCTTTCTAAATTTAGAAAACTTTCAAAAATAACCCTATCATTAAGTGCCCATCCAAATTGAAGTTAATAATATTTAAATTCCAACTTTATCCCTCTTTATGCTTAATGGTCAATTACTGATTTTATTTCACAAATATCCTCTGTTATATTTGAAAATTAACTAAACTCTATCTAGACTAAAGATTTAGTAAAATTTGATTGATTTTAGTTAGAAAAATTATTCATTTCAATTAAAAATAAATATTTATATTTCAAATAAATTGTAGTTAAATTAAATTTTATTTTGCTTCATTGTCAAAATGAGAAGATAATTCATTTTAGTTATCTTTCTTTTACTATACCGATTGGAAAGTAATAAAAAAATTTTAATTTGACTATTTAAAATAGAGAAAGTTTGTGATTGTGAATACACATTATAACTGAGAGCAATACATTAGTATAAAATTCGACCTCAGATAAAAAATTAGTTTTATTATGAAAAGGCCAACTAAACTTTCAAAATCAATGGACACTACATGAACCAATAATAATTTGAAATAATAAAACTAATTTTTTATCTGAGGTCGAATTTTATACTAATGTATTGCTCTCAGTTATAATGTGTATAATCAATGGACATTACATGACCCAATAATAGTTTGAAATAATAAATTGAAAACATGAAATTTTAATTAATAAAAATTTCACAAAGCAAGATAATTATTCCATCAAATTTAATACCTTTAACTAATTTTCATTTGAAAATAGTAAAATTCATTTAATAGCTAATTAACTGATTAATTGAATTTCTATATTTAATTGATTAAAATATTTGAAATCAAAATAAAAAAATTTGAAAGGATAAAAATTTTAAAAAAGAAATGGGCTAGCATACATTTATATATCCCTCACAAATTTTCAATATTTAGGGATAAAATAGACAATTTTTTTCTTAACCTTTATTATACTATAATGTAACTAATTAAGATTAAAACGACCCCAACTAATGATAGTATATTTTGAAGTTTTTTTAAAACAAAGTAAATATTCATAGGATTAATTTTGATATTTCAAATTGTGTAGGGGCATTTATTATAATCTTGAACTTTTCAAGGGTACGAATGAAATTGTTCCTCTGAAGAAATAGTGAACAAAGGGTAAAATGATAATTTCATATTTTAAAGTAAAGTAAAAAAATGTTGAGTTAACGGAACTTAGCAAAAAAGTAACAGTAATTAAGGACATTTATGAAAGAAATATTGTATTTAGAGGGTATTTGTGAAATTTTAAAAATTTGAAGTATATTTATGATATTTCATAGTTTTGTTAGTGTATAAATGAAATTAATCCTAATTTCTTTACATATGTCAAAATGGGATAAGCAGAAGAAACCAAACAACTATACCAAATTGCAAACCACATACGAAACGTGACTTCTAGAATTGATCGTACTGAACTATCAAATCTGCCCTTTGTCGTATTATAGTTTCAAAGTTTCATTTTAGTAAAGTGCAACACTTTACTGTTGTATTTTGTTGGGAATCCAGTACTCGCCCGGTACCGAATTTTGTGAATCCGCAACCCGCTTCAATACCGACTGCTGTGGATCCGGTACCGATTGTTGGAATTCCGCAACGGAAGCGTCGAATCGGATTTTTATCATAAACCAGTCTTCTTAGCAAAAGTTGATACAATCACAAAAGAAAGTAAAACCAAAACAGAAAATATGCGGATAAAATAATATTCATTAAATAAAAAAAAATTACACCAGATTCCTCTTTTGTATAGAGTAGCTACAACTTAAGCCATCTTTCCGAATCTTTTCTATCCTTTTCTCGTCTTCTATAAACCCCCAATAGTACAACTCTTCTTGTGCACCTATGCACTAGATGCACTCAACTCACTAACTCTCTCTCTCTCTCTCTCTCTCTCTCTCTCTCTCTCTCTCTCTCTCTGGTACGGCAACCAAGGCTCACTTAAGCCGCACACACCTCTTAGCCCTCTTGGCTAATTCATTCCTCAATGCTATATATATATAAATATGGCATCCACATCAAGTGTACTCCGATCCTAGTATTATTACGATTTCTACTCTAATAAATATTTAAATTTTAATTAATTTATCTACAATAGATTTAAATATTTATCTTAATCTAGTTAGATTTATACTCTAATTAGAGTATAAATCTTTAATTTATCTTCAACAGATTTAAATATTAATTCTTATCCACTAGAATTAATTTACAAATCTAACTAAATTCTAGCATATTTAACTACTAAATTATTATTATCGTAAAACAAAACTTGAAATCACATAATAGCAAGGTATAAATTTTTCAATCATAGAAAATACAAATAGGTGCAGCTAACCCAAAGAGGGCCTGATTGAAATCTTATCCAAAAAAAAAGATGAGTAATGCTTCTATACTTTTGTTTTTTGGTTATCGTTCATTCACGCGTATTCAATGGCTCAGATTTAGTTTTTTTTAAATTGTGACTTCACTTTGGAAGAGGTCCCGGTTACCAGGTACCTCAAAAAAGGATATTTTTGTCTTTTAATATATGAGCAATTTAGTCATTTTACATCTACTATATTTTCAAAATTTTTATTTTTTCATTGTTTCCTTTTTCTCTCTCTATCTTTCCTTTCATAATTTGGCATTTCATATAACGAAAATTTCAAATGATTTGACAATATGATCATTGAATTTAAACTTTAAATAATAATATAAAATTCCTCTAATTTAAATTTCACTTTAAAATTTAAAATTTAATATCATATTCAAATTTATATTTTAAAAATTTAAGTTTCATATAAATACTTTGAAATATGGTAAACAGAAATAATTGTTTGAATTCTAGTCTTCTGGTTTAGGTTTGGTTTTGGGTTTCGAAAAATTGGTCAGTTTTGAATTTGGATATGGATTTTTGAAATCCGTCGAGTTCGGAAATAAGTTTTGTGATTGTTAGTCAGATTCGAATTCAAATTCCTAACTATTTTTTTTCTCACCAATAATTCTAATCTTTTTAATTTATATGTTTAAAATTATATTTAAAATATTTATTAGCTCTAACAGTTAAATTATCATTCTGTT